>NW_026869261.1:0-89716 GCF_020745735.1 Hemiscyllium ocellatum | reverse complement strand
GGGAAGGGGAGAGTGTGGTGGGGAGGGCAGGCAGGACCTTGGTGGACAAATCTCTGGATGTCTGAATATGTCAGCACAAGCAGACAGGGTGGGGAAGACACCTGAACTGAGAGCAGGAGGGGGACCATATCCTGGTGGGGAGAGTTGCTGGAGCTGCTCGAGAGGATTTAAACTCATCTGGCAGGTGTGTGGGACCCCAAACAGTCGTAAGGCCAGAAAGAAATTTGAGGCTGGTACAGATGTTCAAAGAGAGCAATATAAATAGACAAGGCAGGCAAGAACATAGAGGCAATGAGGGAAAATTGATGAATTAAACTGCATTTATTTTATGCAAAGGGCCGGACAGATAAGGCAGATGAACCCAGAGCTGGATGGGGGAACATGGGACTGGGATGTTGTAGGTATTACAGAAACACAGCTGAGGGAGCGACAGGACCAGCAGATCAATGTTCCAGGGGACAGATGCTGCAGGAAGGATAGAACAGGAGGCAAAACAGGGGGAGAGCTGGTGGTTTTGATTGGGGGGAAAATCCCAGCAGTACCTAGAGGGAGTATTCATGCAGGATCGCCCAGTTAAGCGATATTGGTGGAACTGAGAAATAGAAATTGGTCATCAGTTTGCTACGGTCGTACTACAGCAATAGGCAAGGGAGATGGAAGGAGCAAATATGTCAGGAGATCTCAGATATCTGTTCGAATATTAGGTTTGTAGCAGTCGGAGATTTTAACCTTTCCAGACCTGGACTGGGACTGCCGCAGTGTTGAGCATTTGGATGGGAGGAATTTGTTAAGCCTGTTCCAGAAACTCCCAGTCATTGCGATGGAAAATTGCGATGGAAAAGGACAGGCCTAGTCCACAAGTTCAAGTTATACAATGGAGCAAGATAGTATTAGACAGGAATTTTTAAAGTAGATATGGGGAGGCTATTTGCAGGTAAAGGGAAGTCTGGCAAGGAGGAATATCTTAAAACTGAGATAAAAGGAGCGTTCAGCGCCAGCATGTTCCTGTTAGTGTGCAGCTCGATGCTGACAGAATTAGGAAACATGGCTGAGTTGGAGGCTCTGGTCAGGGAAAAAAGGAGGCACATGTCAGATATAACTGGTGACTCAAGGGAATCCTCAGGAGCATCGGGGCTGTAGAAATACACTTAGGATGGAAATCAGGAATGCAAAAGGGGACATGGATAGCTTTGGCAGAGAAAGTTAAGGAGAACTGAAAGAGAGGGCAAGGGTATTAAGGGCAAAAGAAGAGAGGGGACAAGAGGGGATGTTAATGACAATGAAGCAAATATGTGTGGAATTACAAGTGGAAACAAATACTTTCACTTGGGAACTAAACAGTGTTTGGCCCGATTACTATTGGAATACTGTGTGCAATTCTGGTCTCAATGCCACAGGAAGGATGTTGTGGAACATGGAAGGGTTCAGAAAAAATGTTGCCAAAGTTGGTCAGTTTGCGCTCCAGGGAAATGCTGAATAAGCTGGGGCTGAATTCACTTGAATATGGGAAGCTGAGAAGTTGACTGATAAAGGTGTTTAAAATCATGATGATCATTGATAGGGTCAATAGACAAGGTCTTTTCCCCAGGCTGAGGGATTCCAAACCAACAGGGATAGCTTTAAAGTGCGAGGGGAACTTTTTAAAGGGAGCTAAAGGACAATTGGTTCCTGCAGAGTGTATGGAATAAGCTGCCCGAGGAAATAGTGGAGGCTGATAGAAATACATTTAAAAGGCATGTGGATGGGTGTATGAGTAGGAAGGGTTTAGAGGGATATTGGCAAAGTTCTGGCAAATGTGACTAGATACGTCATGCAGGAGTTGGTCCGAAGGATCTGTTTCCATGCTGTACATCTCTATGAGCCAATGTCTTGAAATGAGTCCACATTATCGAAGAGGAGGTGCTGGAAGTTTTAAAACACAAAGGTAAATAAATCCCCCAGGACCTGATCAAATGTAGCTCAGGACATTGTGGGAAGCTGGTGAAGACATTGTAGGGCCCCTAGCAGAGATATTTGTACCATGTGTGACAGGCAGGTAGACTGGAAGGTGGCATTGTGGACAGTGAAGAAGGTTTTCTGAGATTACAAAAGGCATCCTGATGAAATGTGTGAATGGCTGAAAAACTGTAGATGGAGTTCAATCTGAATAAATGTGAGGGAATGCATTTGGTACAACAAACACGGGCAGGGCTTATACAATTAATGGTAGGACCTTCGGGTGTGTTGTAGAACTCAGGGTTCAGGTACATAATTCTTTGAAGTTTGCAACATGGAGAGACAGGATGGTTAAAAAAAAACTTGCTTGCCACACTTGCTTTCATTGCTTAATCCTTTGGTCCTCTTCTGGAATACTGTGCCCAGTTATAGGAAGGATATTATTAAGCTGGAGAGGATTCAGAGGAGATTTACTGGGATGTGGCTGGTTATGGAGGGTTTCAGTTATAAAGAAAGGCTGGATAGGTTGGTATTTTTTCATTGAAACCTGAATGTTGACAGATGACCTCATAGAAGTTTATAAAATAATGAGGGGGATAGATAGAGTTAATGGGAGTTGTCTTTTCCCATGGTCAGGGGAGTTTCAAGACAAGGCACTACATTCTTAAGTTTAGAGGAGAGACATTTTTAAAAAAAGTACATGGGGACACATTGTCACACAGAGGGTGGGATGCGTGTGGAATGAACTTCCCAAGGAAGGGATGAATGTGCGGACAATTACAATGTTTAAAGATATTTGGATTAGTACAGGAATAGGAAAGGTTTGAAGGGATATGATCCAGGAACAGGCAGGTAGGACAAGATCAGTTTTAGAGTATTGTTAGCATTAACCAAACAATGCGGTATGACTCTCTGACTATGATTATAATGTTGTGTCATTAATTAAGAAAGGCTGCAAGAGGAAGCCAGGGAACTACAGACTGATGAGCCAGACATCAGGGTGGGTCAGTTGTTGGAGGTCATTTTGCGAGGTAGGACTTACATGCATTTGGAAATATATGGACTGATTACGAACAGCCAGCATGGCTTTGTGCGTGGGAAACATGTCTCACAAACTTGACTGGAGTTTGTTCAAGATGTGACTAAGAAGATAGATGAAGGCAGAGCAACAGATGTTGTTTCTGGCTTCAGCAAACCCTTGGTCAGGGTGCAGCATGATACATTGGTTAGTAAGGGTAGATCACAAGGGATCAGGGAGAGCTAGCCAGCAATGGGATATACAATGGGATGACAGTGGGAGACAGAGGGTGGTGGGAGAGGGTTGTTGTTTAGACTGGAGGCCTCTGACCAGCAGTGTGCTGTGAGGATTGGTGCTGGGACCACTGTTGTTCATCATTTACATAAACCTTTTGAGTTAAAATAAAAGAGTCCCTGTTATAATGTTTGTGGATACAAAGATAAGTAGAAGAGTGGGCAGGGAATATAGTTCTCGAAGGGGATGGTAATCAACTGGGCCAATGGATCAAGGATTGAAAGATGGAGTTTAATTCAGGTGTTGAATTTAGTTCAGTCAAACCAGGAGGACTATTGCAGTTAATGGTAGGGATTTGGGCAGTGTTATCGAACAGAGAGAGACCAAGGGGTGAAATTACATTGTTTCTTGGAAGTGACATCACAGGTGGACAGGGTGGGAAAAGCAGCATTTGGCACACTTGTCTTCATTGGTCAGAGCATTGAGTACATGAGTTGGAGATATTGGTAACACTGTCATCAATAAGGCCACAGGTTGACCTTATAAAGGTTTATGAAACAATGTAGGGCCTAAGTAACGTGAATTGCCAAGGGTAGGTGAGTCCAAAGCTAGAGGCATAAACGTGAGGTGAGAGAGCAAGGATTTAAAGAGGGAGCTGAGGGGCAACATTTTCCACAGAGGATGGTGCATAGACGGAATGGATTTCCAGAGGAAATGGTGAAAACAAGTACAATTACAACATGGAAAAGGCACTTGGGCAGGTACATGGAGAGGGGAAGGTTTGAAGGGATTTGGAGAGAAAGTGAGGTCTGCAGATGCTGGAGATCAGAGCTGAAGATGTGTTGCTGGAAAAGCGCAGCAGGTCAGGCAGCATCCAAGGAACAGGAAATTCGACGTTTTGAGCATAAGCCCTTCATTCCTGATGAAGGACTTATGCCCGAACTGTTGAATTTCCTGTTCCTTGGATGCTGCCTGACTTGAAGGGATTTGAGCCAAACACAGGCAAACGCGACTCATTCCATTTCGGAAACCTCGGCCGAAAGGTCATGCCGCACAGAAACAGACCCGATGTTTCTAGTTATTGGAGGAGGAGACTACCGAGACAAGGCATGTTGTAGAGACTGAAGCAAGTTACAGCGATATGGATGGTCATCTGGACTGGAGGTTTCAAATATGTGAAGTAATTGGTGAGAGGGGGAGGAGGTGACAGAGATAGGAACTGTTATTGGTGTTAGAATGATTGAAGACACTGGTCCACAAGACAAGCCATCGATACAGTGTTGGAGAGGGAATAGGGAACAGAAAGACCCAGGAAGCATTACTACCCTCTCATGGGAGGCCTGCTTTCCCCTCTGTTGTCCTGATGTTCACCAAGACAGCACAGGCCTGGATTGAAAAACTGGGAACTCCCGATGCTGTCCCAATACAACAAAACTTAAAGTAAAGGTGGTACCTGAGCCTGGGGTGTGTCAGTACTGTGCTCCTTTCCAGCATTATATCTATCTCATGTCCTGTTAGCTGATGTTTGGAGCCCTCTCATTGCTCTCTGCTCTGTGCGCTGAGTGATCTTATCTGGCGGCAGAATTTATTCAAGGCTCCCGACCTCCCTGACCTTTGTCTCTCTGGCTGACCAATCATCTTCCCGACCAGCAGTTGTCAAGTCTATTGAGTCAGGAACTCCCTGGGTACCTGTAGAAGACACAGAAATAGGCAGAATGGGAAATTAGACTGATGCTGTGAGGGTTACACATGTAGAATGGCACTGAGCCCACATAGATCTGGAAAAACCCAGTCTCCAATCCTGGCCTGTGCTGCCTCATCTCTCTAGAGTGGAGAATTCTGTTGGCTCAGGATTTGGAGTAGCTACAAGAGTGAGAGATGGTGACAGGGGCAGCAATTAGAACCACACAATGAGGGATACCACATAGAGTCATAGAGATGTACAGCATGGAAACTGACCCTTCGGTCCAACCCGTCCATACCGACCAGATATTCCTACTCAATCTAGGCCCACCTGCCAGCACCCGCCCCATATCCCTCCAATACCTTCCTATTCATATATCCATCCAAATGCCTCTTAAATGTTGCAATTGTACCAGCCTCCACCACATCATCTGGCAGCTTATTCCATACACGTACCACTCTCTGTGTGAAAATGTTGCCCCTTGGGTCTCTTTTATACCTTTCCCCTCTCACCCTAAACCTATGCCCTCTAGTTCTGGACTCCCCAGCGCCAGGGAAAAGACTTTGCCTATTTATCCTATCCATGCCCATGGAGCGACACTGAGTGATATCACCAGAGTACAGGATCAAACACTTGTGCTGGGATGCCCAACCTGTGAGAAGGTGAAGTGATGGCCTAGTGGCATTATTGTGAGACAATTTATCCAGAAACTCAGCAAATGTTCTCTGGACACAGGTTCAAATCCCACCATTGTAAATGATTGAATGTGAATTAAATGTTTCATGTCTTTAGTGAAGTAATCTAGGATGGGACTGGGATATCACAGGGATTACAGAACAACAGCTGAGGGAGGGACAGGACAGGCAGCTCAATGCCCCAGGGGACAGATGCTGCAGGAAGGACAGAAGGGGAGCTGAGAGAGGAGGAGAGCTGCTGGTTGTGATTGGGGTGAAACATCACAGCAGGGACTGAGAGAGGAGATTCCTGCGGGACCGCCCAGTGACGCTGTGTTCATGGAATTCATCAGTAACAATGGGGCTTCCCTTTCCTCTGATTGTTCTACAGACCCCGAGAGCCCCGCCCTCCTGCACCTTGACCTTCTCAAGATGGCGGCCCTGAGGCCCGCGCTCCCTCTTCCCTCAAACAAATGGCGGCCGTGACCCTGGGCCGCTTCCCTGATCAGAGACCGCCACCTCCTTCCCCGGGCCTGGAGGGGCTTTTTTGTTTTTTTTTAACCTGTATCCCGCACTTGTGAATTCTCTCCGCTCCTTTCTCCCAGCGAGGCTCCCACACCCCGGCTCTGAGCGCCGCTCTCTGAAGCCGATCGCAGCCGCTGCCGGAGGAAGCAGCTCCATGTCTCTCTCTGTCCTGATCAATGTGACACTGCGCATGCGCTACATAGGAACCAAACTGCGCATGTGCCTGAGGTTTATAGACAATGCCCACCCTGGGACTTTTGCTCTTACCCAGAATAATTTTGCTAATCCTCTCTTCCACTTCCCTAGAACTCTGTGGAGGCCTATAAAAAAACTCCAAGCAGTGTGACCTCTCCCCTTCTGTTTCTAACCTCAGCCCACACTACCTCAGGAGACAAGTCCTCATGAAAAGCTATCTCAGCCACCATTATACTATCCTCGACTAACATGACTTGCATGCACCCATTGCAGAGCTTCAAACTCCATGAGGCAGCCATACTCTCTATCACAGACAGACTCAGTCTGGAACCTCCTCTGTCCTTAAGACCTTATACACTGCCTGCACTCCTCCATTTCCCCTTTGCATGTTCCCTTTCCAACCTGCCCCATCTGCATCACTCCACAATTGGAAGTGTCAAGGGCAGAAGTCTGTCAAATCGTCTCCCTAACCTATTCTATCCTCCTTTAAGATTTTTTTGGAAATCATTCTGCTTAATCAATGTTTTGATCATCCATGAAGTACCTTAGGAGATTTGCCATTGTGAAAGATTCCATACAATATGAGTAGTTGTTGTTTTTGCCATACATTAGGAGAAACAGGAATGATGCATTCAAAATTCTACCAAGAAAGTCACTGATAGGTGCAGTGTATAGGCCACCAAATAATAACATCATATTGGGATGGGCAATAAACAAAGAAATAACTAATGCCTGTAAAAATGGTACGGTTATTATCATGGGTGATTTTAATGTACATGTATTTTGGTCAAACCAGCTTAGTCAGGGTAGCTATGAGGAGTTCATTAAGTGTATCTGTGATATTTTACTTGAACAGTATGAAATGGATCTACAAGGGAGCAAGCTATCCAAGATCTGACCCTCTGCAATGAGACAGGAATAATTAGTGACCTCAGAGTTAGGGATCCTCTCGGAAGAAGTGATCACTGTATGGTTGAATTTAATACATATGGAGAGTGTGAAGATAAAACCTAATACCTGGGTCCTGTGCTTGGACATGAGGAACTACAATAGAATGAGGGAGAACCTTGATAACGTAGACTGGAAACAAAGATTTTATGGTGGGACAGTTGATGAGCAGTGGAAGATTTTCAAAGACATTTTCCAAAGTCCTCAGCAAAGGTATATTCCAGTGAAATGGAAGGACTGTAAGAAAAGGTGTTCTCTACGATGGGTATCTAAGGAAAGTGATCAAATTGAAAGGCATACAAAGTGGCCAAAACCAGCATGAAACTAGAACTGGGAAAACTTTAAAGGTCAACAGAAAGCCACAGAAGAGTTACAAAGAAATGTAAGCTCGAACATGAGAAAAATAAACTAGCACAGACTATAAAGACAGATAGCAAATGTTTCTATAAACATAAATAATGAGAAAAGAGTGGCAAAAGTAAACGTTGGTCTTTTGGAAAAAGAGAGCAGCATTTAGTTCCGGGACATCACAGTGGGGGATACTAATATCTTGCCAGTAATTAACAAAGACACAAAGGTAGGTGAGGATATGGAAGCTATCATTATTACAGAACACCTAGTTTTGGACTGTTGGAGGTAATTGAGCTAATAATAGAAAATTCTCTTTTCCCTGACAGAATGTATCCCAGGAGAAATAGCAAATGCACTGACAGTAATTTTCCAAAATTCACTGGACTTCATGGCAGTCTCAGCAGTTTGGAAAGCAGCAAAAGTGACGCCACTGTTTTAAAAAGGAGGTGGACAAAAGATGGGTAATTATACCCCAGACAGCTTCTTCTCTATAGTGGGAATGATGCTTTGATCTATTATCAAGGAAGAAATAGCAGGGACTTGATAGAAATTGTCCCATTGGACAGATACAGCATGGGTTCATGAAGGGCAGGTCATGCTTGAAAAATCTTTTGGAATTCTATGAAGACATTTCAAGCAAGTTGGACAATGTGGACCCAGTGGATGCAGTGTACCTGGATTTCCAAAAGGCCTTCAAAAAGGTGCTGTGCAAGAGGCTGTTGCATAATATAAAGGTATATGGCATTAGGGGTATAGTATTAGCATGGATAGAAGATTGGTTGACTAACAGGAAGCAAAGTGTGGGGATAAATGCATATTATCCTGGCTGGCAATCAGTGACTAGTTGTGTGCCTCAGGGATCAGTGTTGGGACTGCGATTATTTAGAATTGATACAGATGATTTGGAGTTGGGGACCACATTTAGGGTGTTAAAGTTTGCTTATGACACGATGATGAGTAGCAGGACAAAGTGTGCGCAGGACTGTGGAACTTTGCAGAGGAACATAGATACATTGAGTGAGTGGGCAATGGTCGGTCATATGGAATATAATGTTCATAAATGTAATGTCATACTGTTTGGTTGGAGTAACATTAAAAAGAGATTATTAATTGAATTTTAAAAAGTTGCATTTTTGCTAAGCAGAGGCACCTGAGTATCCTACTGCATGAGGTTGGTCACCAGGTATAACAATCAATTCTGAAGGCAAATGCAATTTTGTCCTTCTATGCTGAAGGGATTGTGCTTAAAAGCAGATGTTATGTTCCAGCTGTATTGGGTGCTGGTGAGGCCACACCTGGAGTACTCCATGTAGTTGTTATCTCCTTAGTTGAGAAAGGATGTACTGGCACGAGAGGGGTGCAGAGGAGATTAACTAGGTTGATTCCAGAGTTGAGGGGGTTGGCTTAACAGAGACGGAGTAGATTGGGATTATATTCATTGGAATTCAGAAGAATGGAAACATATAAAATAATGAATGAAATGGATAAAATAGAAGTAGAGAGGATGTTTCCACTGGCAGGTGAATCTAGGACAAGATGGCATCACCTCAAGATTAGAGGCAGCAAATTTAGGACTGAATTGAGAAGGAACTTCTTAACCTCAATGGAATTCATTGCCCAGGGAAGTAGTTGATGTTTGTTCAGTAAACGTTTTTAAAGCTAAGGTAGCTTTTTTTCAAAACAGAAATAATTAATTAAAGAATACGGTGAGAACTTGGGTAAATGGTTCTGTGTCCACGAAGTGATCAGCCATGATCTTATTGAATGGCAGAGCAAGCTCAAAGGGCAGGATGGCCTTCTCCTGTTCCTAGTTCTTATGTTATACATTCCTCCCTCACTCGTGACTTGGAGGTGCTGGTGTTGGATTAGGATGGACAAAATTAAAATTCACAGAACACCAGGTTATAGTCCAACAGGTTTATTTGGAAGCACTAGCGCTGCTGCTGCTGCATCAGGTGGTTGTGTGTTTTTAACTTTGTCCCTCACTCTTGTAACTTATGCAGAGCAACAAAAGCCAGGAAGCAGTGCGCATGCTCCAGCCAACAATGGTCACAGGATGATTGATGTCAGCGGTGGACCAATGGAAGTACAGGGGCGGGGCTGGAGGACCTGGCGAGGCGGTTGGCCCTCCGACCAATCAGAGTGAATGAGAGGCGGGACTTGATTATACCACGTGATCATCCTCGCGGACAGCGCGGCTGTGCGGGCGGAGAGCTGTCGGTAAGGAAAGAAATAAACAGCAGCAAGCGGGAGGGAAACGGTGACGGTCTAGGCTGAGAGGTTTTGCGAACATTTGGTGCACATCGGAAAAGACAAATTTGAAATTTACAGTCTCGTTTTTGCAGTAAACCGGAAAATGCCTCATTTCGCGATTGACTCGAGTCAGTGCCGCCATCTTTATTCGGGGCAACGATTCACTGGACACGTGCAGCCGCCATCTTTGTAGGGGGCAAAGTTCAGAGGGGAGTATGTGCAGCTCTCCCTGATAGAGAGTCATGGGGCAGGATTTACACAGAGCACATTCACACCCAGGGAAATGGATTTTTTTTTTCTCTGGATTTGTTTCGTCATTCGTTTAAATGATTTGGATGTGAATAGAGGCGGTACAGTTAGTAAGATTGCTGGTGACACCAAAATTGTTGGTATTGTGGTCAGTGATAAAGGTTGTCTCAGAATACAATGGGATATTGATCAGATGGGCCAATGGGCTGGGGAGTGGCAGATAGGGTTTAATTTAGATAAATGTGAGGTGCTGCATTTTAGAAAAGCAAATCCGAGCAGGACTCACACACTGAATTGTAAGGTCTTGGAGAGTCTTGCTGAACAAAGAGACCTTGGAATGCAGGTTCACAGTTCCTTGAAAGTAGAGTCACAGGTCGATAGGACAGTGAAGAAGACATTTGGTATGCTTCCCTTTGTTGGTCAGAGCGTTGAGTACAGGAGCTGGACAGGACATTGGTTAGGCCACTTTTGGAATATTGTGTGCAATTCTGGTCTCCCTATTATCAGAAGGAGGCACTGAAACTTGAAAGGTTTGAGAATTGATTTTCAAGGATGTTGCCAGGGTTGGAGGATTTGAGTTGCAGGGAGAGGCATAATAGGGACTGGGGCCATTTTCCCTGGAGTGTCATAGGCTGAGGTGTAATTTTGAAGAGATTTATATAATCGTGAGGGGCATGGATAGCGTAAATAGACAAGGTGTTTACCCTGGGGTGGTGGAGCCCAGAACTAGAGGATATAGGTTAAGGGTGAGAGGGGAAAATTCAACAGGGACCTAAAGGGCAACAAAAATTGTAACATTTCAAAGGCAGTTGAATAGGAAGGGTTCAGAGGGATGCCGGCCAAGTGCTGGCAAATGGGAATAGATTAGGTTCGAATATTTGGTTGGCATAGATGGGTTGTACTGAAGAGTCTGTTTCGGTGCTAGACATCTCTGACTGTGGGATCATAAAACTGCTCCGATTCGCCTCTGAGCACCTTGATGTCCACTTGTTCACTATCTAGCTTCCTCAGTCTCTGAGTGTATTTTTGCTCTGTTTAGTATTTTACTATTATGTTCACAGACCTTTCAGTAAATGAATTGTCCACTGCTGCCCGGCTCCTGACCATATTACAGAGGAGGTAGTACTGGATGTGTTGAATCATATCGAGGTGGATAAATCCCTGGGACCTGTTAAGGTGTATCCCAGACATTTGTGGAAAGCTAGGAATGTGATAGCAGTGCCCCTCCCTGAGATGTTTATATTGTCATTGGTGACAGGTGAGGTGCTGGAAGGCATGTGCCATTATTTAAAAAGGTGGTAAGGAAAGGCCAGGGAACAAGAAAACAGTGAGCCTGAAGTCAGTGGCAGGCAAGTTGTTGGAATGGATTCTGAGGGACAGGATTTACATGTATTTGGAAAGACGAGGAATGGTTAGGGATAGATAGCATGGCTTTGTGTGTGGGAAATTCTCTCTCTAACTTGATTGAGATTTTTTTTTGAAGATGTGACAAAGATGATTGATGAAGGCAGATTGTGAATGTTGTCTGTATGGACACTGAACGATGTTCCACAAAGCAGACTGGTTAGCAAGGTTAGATAACATGAAATGTTGAGAGAACTAGCCATTTGGATACAAAACTGGCTTGAAGGTAGGAGGCAGAGGGTGGTGCAGAGGGTTGATTTGTGGACTGGAGGCCTGTGAGCAGCAGCGTGTTGCAGGAATGGATATTGGGTCCTTAAATAATTGACTTGGATGTGAATATGAGATATGGTCAGTAGGTTTACAGAAGACACCAAAATTGGAGGTGTAGTGGACAATGAAGAAGGTTAGTTCAGAATACAACAGGATCTTGACCAGATGGGCCATTGGGGCGAGGAATGGCAGACTGGGTTCAATTTAGACAAATGTAAGCTGTTGGATTTTGGAAAGGCAAATCAGGGCAGGACTTATACACTTAATGGTAAAGTCCTTGGGAATGTTGCTGAACATAGAGACCATGGAGTGCAGGTTCATTGTTTCTTGAAAGTACAGTCATAGATAGGCAGGCTAGTGAAGGTGGGGTTTGGTATGCTTATATTTATTGGTCAATGCATTGAGTACAGAAGCTGGGATGTCAAATTGTGGCTGGACAGGACATTGATTAAGCCATTTCAGGAATTATGTTTTAAGTTCGAAATCCCCTGTTCTGGGAAGGATGTTGTGAATCTTGAAAGAGTTCAGACAAGATTTACAAAGACTTTGCTAGGATTGGAGGATTTGGGCTACAGGGAGAGGCTGAATAGGCCAGGGTTAATTTCCCTGGAGAGTCAAAGACTGAGAGGTGACTTCATGGGGATTTATAAAATCATGAGGGGCATGGATACGGTGAACAGCCAGGGTCTTTTCCCCCCAGTTAGGTGGGTTCAAAACAATCGCATGGGCTTAAGTTGAGAGGGCAAAGATTTAAAACGGATCTAAGGGGCAAAGTTTTCAAGCTGTGTGTGGTGTGTGTGTGGAATGAGCTGCCAGATGAAGTAGTGGAGGCTGATACAATTACAACATTTGAAAGGCATCTGATTGGGTACATGGATAGGAAGGGTTTCAAGTGATACGGACCAATCGCTGGCAAATGGGGCTCCAGTTGTTGAGGATTCCTAGTTGGCATGGACAAATTGGACCAAAGGTCTGTTTCTGTGCTGTACATCTCTATGACACTAATAAATGAAAATAAGATGTGTTCCTCTTTTGTGGAGAGCTAGCAGAAGCACAGATAATTGTTCTTGGAGCTGAGAAGGTTAAGCAGTGATTTTGATCAGCTGCAAATTTGTTTCTAAGATATTTAATTTGCAGAGAGAGGGGAATTGTTAACAATGTCACAATTTTAGTAACTATTTTCAGGTAATTGGCAAATAATAAGTGAATATGTGAACATTATGTTCTTCAGTAAGTTCTGAGCATCTGGAATAGTCTGAACGGCAGCTGGACAGACTCAGCAATTATTCATAAACAGATTTGGAATTTTACCTTTTAAGGGAAGATTTGGGGTGCTATGGGCAAATGGGAAGGGAATTGGGACAGATTTGCAGCATTTCTAGAGGGAGAGAGTACAGCCCCAATGGGCTGAATAGCCCCCAGCCCCTGTGCTCTGTGATACTGCCCATTCACTGTGAATGATGAAGCTCATCCCAGAGCAGAGAGAGGGAGGATCCCACCAATCATCCGGGGCCCATTGTGAGGTGAGTGATGTCAGCGCAGGCCAATAGGGCCAGAGGGCAGTACTGGAGGACCAGGTCGTACGAGTTTGTCCTCCAACCAATCGGAGTGAATGAGGCATCCTCAAGGTTGGAACTAAAGAAAGGCACATATCGCAGAGATTTGAGAAACTGGAGGACGTGAGATAGGGAGCGTTCTGTGGCTAGTGAGGAATTATATAAATAAGGAAGAGTTGTGAGGATGGTTTAGGTGACATTGATCAGGCGAGTTGAGGATGGAGGAATTTAGGGATCGTGAGGATTAGAGTCATAATGTTATACAGCAAGGAAACAGGCCCTGTGGTCCAACCAGTCCATGCCGACCATAATTCCAAACTGAACTAATTGTACCTGCCTCCGCTTGGTCCACATCCATCCAAATATTTCCTATTTATGTACTTATCTGAATGTCTTTTCAATATTGTAATTGTATTCACAGCTACCACTTCCTCTGGAAGTTCATTCCACACGTGTATCTTTTTTATTAAAACCTTCATGTATTTTCTCAAATCTTTCTCATTTCTTCTCAAAATGAATGCACCCGAGTTTTGAATCCCCCTCTCCCCCGGCTATTCACCCTGTCTACACTCTTTCTAATTTTATAAACCTCTAATAAGCTCACGCCTCAACCTCGTGCATGCCAGTGAAAAAATTCCCAGCCTATCCAGCCTCTCCTTAGAACACAATCCCTCCATTCATGGCAACATGCTGGTAAATCTCTTCTGAACCTGCTCCAATTTAATAATCTCCTTCCTATAACAGCACAACCAGAGCTGGACAGAGTATTCCAGAAGAGGCCTCCCCAACGACCTGTACATCCTCAACATAACGTCCCAACTCCTGTACTCCAAGGTCTGAACAATAAAGGTAAGTGTGCTTAGCACCTTATTAACCACCCTGTCTACATGTAACACAAACTTCAAAGACGTGAAGCCCTCGGTCTCTTTGTTCCCATATCACTACTCAAGGCCCTACTTTTATTGAGAGTAAGTCCTGCCCTCGTCTGTTTTGTCAGGTTGTTATATTTTGCATTTATTCCAATCCAAAAAAATTGAGTATAAAGGCAGTAGGGGTATAATTAAGAGGGAAATCAGGAGGCAAAAAAGGGACGTGAGATAGCTTTGGCGAATAGGTTTAAGAATAATCCGAAGGGCTTCTATAAATACATGAAGAAAAAAAAGGCTATCAAGGGAGAAAATAGAGACCCTCCAAGATCAGCAAGACAGCCATTGTGTGGAGCTGCAGGCGATGGGCGAGATAGGAAACCAGTGTTTTGCATCAGTGTTTACTGTGAAGAAGTACATGGGAGATATAGAATGTGGGGAAATAAATGGTGACATCTTGAAAAATGTCCATATTACAGAGGAGGAGGAGATGCTGGATGAGTGGCTGAGGAGCTGGTGCAGGGGAAAAGGATTCACATTTTCTTTGGATCATTGTGATCTCCTCTGGAGTAGAGTTGACCTGCATAAGAAGGATGGATTGTACCTGAATTGGAAGGTGTTAACATCCAGACAGGGAGATATTAGTGATACTCGGGAGGCATTAAACCAGTGAGGGAGTGGGTGTAAACCCAATAAGATAGTGAGGAAAGAGTATGTCTGAGACTGGTACAGTTCAGAAGTCAAATAGTCAAGGCAGGCAAGGGCAAGGCACAGAATGAAGTCGGACTGAGCAGTTGCACTGCATTTACTTCAATAGAAGAGGCCTGACAGGGAAGGCAGATGAGCTCAGGGTATGGTTTTGAACATGGCACTGGGATATTATAGCAACTACAGAGGTATCACTCAGGGATGGATAGGACTGGCAGCTTAATGTTCCAGGGTATAGATGCTATAGGAAGAATAGAAAGGGGGACAAGAGAGGAGGGGGAGTAGCATTTTTGATTCAGGATAGCATTATGTTTTTGCTTAGGGAAGATATTGCTGGGAGTACGCCCATTGAAGTTATTTCGTTGGAACTGGGAAATAAGAAAGGGATGACCACCTTATTGGGGTATTCTGCATGGATTTTGTCTGGGTTCTCTGGTTTCCTCCCACAGTCCAAAGATGTGCAGGATAGGTTGGATTATCCAGGCTGAATTGTCCACAGTGTTCAGGGATGTGCAGGTTGGGTGGATTGTCCAGGCTGAATTGTCCGTAATGTTCAGGCATGTGTAGGTTGGGTGGCCCTGGGAAATGCAATGTTACTGGGGGAGGTGAGGAGGCTCTCAGGGTCAGTATCAGTGTGATGGGCTGAATGACCTGCTTCCACACTGTTGGGATTCTCTGATAATTCTACTAGTTTTAAAATAGTTACAGAAAATAACAGACCAGATCTACATGTTAAGGTTCTGAATTGGACAAAGGCTGATTTTGATGGCACGAGGCAAGAACTTTCACCTGGCCCCTCCAGCCTGCTCTACCATTCAATAAGATCAGGGCTGATCTTTTCATGGCCTCAGCTCCACGTTCCCGATCTCCCACCATAACCCTTAATTCCTTTCCTGTTCACAAATCTACATTTTGCCTGAAAGGCATTCAAATGCTGCAGTCAGCAGGGAACGCCACAGATTCACAACCCTTAGCTGAAGAAGCTCCTCCTGATCTCAGTCCTAAATCTGCTCCCCCTTATTTTGAGGCTCTGGAGTTGGACCCGTCCCCAGTGGAAATAGCCTCCCTGCTTCTGTCTTATCTCCTCCCCTCATAATTTTATTTGTTTCCTATCCAACGTCCCATTCTTCTAAATTACAACGACTATAGAACCAGTTTTCTCAATCTCTCCACGTACACCAACCCTCTCAACTCCCAACTCAAACTAGTGACCCTCCTCTGCACTCCCTCTAGTGCCAGTACATCCTTGCTAATGTAAGGGGATCAAACCTGTACACAGTACTCCAGGTGTGGCCTCCCCAGCCCCCTGTACAGCTGCAGCATAACCATCCCTCTGGCAATGAAGGACAATATTCCCTTCACTGCCTTAATTACCTGCTGTACCTGCAAACCAGCTTCCTGTGATTCATGCACAAGGACACCCAGCTCCCTCTGCACAGCAGCCTGCTGCATGTTTTCACCATTTCATCATCCAGTTTGCTGTTAGTCCGACCCAAATGGATGACCTCACATTTCTCAACATTGTCCTCCATTTGCCAGATCCTTACCCACTCACTTAATTGATCTGTATCCCTGTGCAGACTTGCAATGGACTCTGCAGACATTGCTTTACTCATCTTTGTATCAAATGTGAACTCTGACACCGTACACTTGGTCCTCAATTCCAAAACATTTGTGTAAATTGCAAACAGTTGTAGTGTCAACACTAATCCAAACACCCGTTTATCCCCATTATTTATTATGTTGGTGAACCGATCCTGTATCAATGATAATTACCCATAGTGCTGTGCGTCTTTACCTTATACAGCAGCCTTTTGTGTGGCAACGTATCGAATACCTTCTGGAAATCCAGGTACACCACATCCACCGGTTCCCCCTTGTCCAACGCGCTCATTGTATCCTCAAATAATTCCAGTAAATCCATTAAACGTGACCTGCCTTTCATGAATCCATGCTGTGTCTGCGAAATGAGACAATTTCTACCCAGATATCTCACCACTACTTCCTTGAGAGATTCAAGCATTTTCTCCACTGCAGAAGTTAAGCTAACAGGTCCTTTTTGAAAAATAGTGGCACCAATTTGCAGCTTCCAGTCTGTCAAAACCATCCCAGAATCCAACAAATTTTAGTGAATTATCACGAGTTTGTTATTCTTCCCCCCCCCCCCCCCCCCCCGCCCACCCCCATCTCCTTTAGTCCCTCGAATGCATTCCATCAGGGCCAGGAGACCCAGCTACCTTGAGGCTGTTATCTTTCCCAACATTGCCTCTTTACTGGGAGTGATTGTTTCTCTGTCCTCATCTGCTATTGCCTCCACAGGCCTGCCACAATGAGAGTATATAGACAGTATGTTCCTGTTAAGGCCAAGGCTGGTAGGTGTAGGGAATGCTGCCTGTCGAAAGAAATTGAGGGCCTGGTCAGGAAAATGAAGGAGGCATTTGGCAGGGACAGAGAGCTGTGTTTGTGAGAATCCCTAGAGGAGTATAGGGGCAGTAGGAGTATACTCGAGGTAAACCAGGAGGGCAGAAAGGGGATATGAGATAGCTTTAGGAAATAGGTTTAAGGAGAATCCAAAGTGATTGTACAAACACACTAAGGACAAACGAGTAACCAGGCAGAGAATAGGTACCTGAAAAAATCAAGGCTGTCTGTGGAACCGCAGGAGGTGAGAGAGGTTCTGTGTGAGCGGAGAGGTTTTACAAACACAATGTGCGCATCGGAAAACACATATTTTGTAACGTCCCAGTCTCGTGTTTTCAGTACATGGGGAATTGCCTCAGTGTGGCTGCAGGTATGTGTACGCGTCACCATCTTTATTCGGGGCAAGAATTCACTGGATACGTGCGGAACTTCCAGCTTTGTAGGGGGCAAGGCGCTGCCAGGCGCATGTGCAGCCTTTCTGTGGTACAGAGTCATTGGGCAGGATTTACAGAGCACATTCAAACTCAGAGAAATGGATGTTTATTTCTGGATTTGTTTTCTCATTCATTTAAATGATTTGGTATCGGAAATGAGTTTGCAGGTCATACAAAATTGGAGGTATTGTGGATAATGAAGAAGGTTACCTCAGATTACAATGAGATATTGATCAGATGGGGTTTAATTTAGATAAATGTGAGGTGCTGCATTTTGGAAAAGCAAATCAGTGCAGGACTTATACACTGAATGGCCAGGCCCTGGAGACGTTTGCGGAACAAAGAGACCTTGGACTGCAGGTTCATAGTTTCTTGCAAGTCAAGTTGCAGGCAGATAGGATGGTGAAGAAGGTGTTCAGTTTATATTCCTTTATTGGTTCGAGCATTGAGTACAGGATGTGGGAGGTCATGTTGCTGTACAGGGCATTCGTTAGGCCACGTTTGGAATATTGTGTGCAGTTCTGGCCTGCCTCCTATCAGAAGGGTGCTGTGAAACTTGAAAGGTTTCAAAAAAGACTTCCAAGAATGTTGTTAGTGTTGGAGGATTTGAGGTTGGAGGCTGGGCTGTTTTCCCTGGAGTGCAATAGGCTGAGCTGTGATGTTATGGAGGTTTATACTATCAAGAGGGGCATGAATGGAGTAAATGAACAAGGTGTTTTCCTTGGAGTGATGGTGTCCAGAAGTAGAGGCATTGCTTTAGGATGAACGGATAAAATTTCAAAGGGGCCTAAAGGACAACTCTCATGCAGTGGGTGGAATGAGCTGCCAGAGGAAGTGGTGGAGGCTAGTACAGATAAAACTTGTTAAAGGCGTCTAAATAGACACATGATATGATGAGTAAGCGTTTACAGGGATATGGGCCAAGTGCTGGCAAATGGGAATAGATTAGGTTCGGATACCTGGTTGTCATGGATGAGTTAGACCGAAGAGTCTGTGTCGGCGCTATACATCTCTGACTGTGGGATCATAACAGCTTATACTGTTGTGCTTCATCTCTGGGCTCCCTCATGACCACTTTGTTAATGTCTAGCTTCCTCAGTCTCGAACAATGGGTGTATTTTACTATTACTTTTACAGACATTTTTATACGTTAATTTTTCACTGCCGCCCAGCCCCTGACCGTGTGCTGCTTATTAATTTTTTTTCTGGAAAATTTTTGACAGTCAAGAATTCTTTTTTTCCGATGAGCAAGTGTATTTTCCTTCCGTTTCTGACTATAAATTCTGCATCATTTTCGTTCCCTGTAATCCGTTTTGCACTCCCTGAAACATCAACTGTGTTTCTCCTTCCACAGATCCCAGTGATTAATGCCAAAGCCCTGTTGCCTGGGGAGAGGGTGATGTTTGACTTTCTTGTACAGCTGCAGTTTGTGTGGTGAAGGTGCTCCCACAATGTGGTTGGGTAAGAGACATTACAGATTATTCATTACAGCAACAGTGATGATTTGAAGATAATGTCCAAATCAGGAACAGTTTGTAGTTTTATTATCATGCTTATAATTTCACAAAAACATTATTGGAAACTTTAGACAAGGCCAGAGAAGTAGGTTTTGAGGAATGTCTTAAAGGAGGAAAGCAGACCTGTGAGGTTTTGGCTGTGAATTTCAGACCTTGTTGCTTTGGCAACTGTAAAAGCAGCCACACAGGTGAGGTAATGAATTAACAGATCATTGGGAGTCTCGAACAGAATGGGTTGTCGAGTTCTCAAAGGGTGTGTGATGCAGCGAGCTAGGGATGGTCACAACCAGGAATTATATCAAGGGTGAGAATTTTAAATTGAGGGATGTGGGCCGGATGCTGGCAGGTGAGACTAGATTGGGTTGGGATATCTGTTCGGCATGGACAGGTTGGGTCGAAAGGTCTGTTTCCATGCTGTACATCTCTGTGGCTCTATGTTGTTGATTATGAATAGCAGCCTTTTGGTGGATCAACAAGTTTTGGTACGAGGAAGTACTTGGGCAGAGATTTAGTTTTTCTTGAGATAACAGGGAGGTTGAATGTGGGAAGTTGGCCAGGAGTGTGTTTGTATAAGGAAGTCTGGAGATAACACAAGGTGGATGAGAGTATATGAGCTAATACAATGTTAGAATCAGCTCGAAATAGTGGTCTTGTCCCCCTCACCTCACCACACCTCTGGGATTCAGCTGGTTGTCAGGTTGTGAATCAGGCGGTAACACAATCGGGAGCTGAGTGGCCATGGTGGAGCCTGAAATGAGTGTCACTCAGCTGGCTGTTGCTGAGCAGCTGCTGCTTGGTAGCCCTGTTGGTGACATCTTCCATCACTTTACTGCTGATAGAGTGTGGACTGACGGAGGGAAATTGGCTTGGTTGGATTGCCCTGTGTTTTCTGTTGAACATGCCTGGGCAATGTTCCACAATGTCAGTAGATGCCAGTGCTGGAGCGGTACTTGGCTTGGCGGGTGGCAAGTTCTGGAGCACAAGCCATTAGTATTATTGCCAGGATATTGGCAGGGCCCGTAGCCTTTGCACTACTTAACCACTTCTTGATGTTATTCAAACTGAATGAAACTGGCTTAAAACTCACATCTGTGATGTTGGAAACCACTGGAGAAGGCTGAGATGGAGCATCCCACTTCTGGCTGCAAATGCTGTTGACTTATCTGGTGCATGGATGTGTGAGGCCCCTCCATCAGTAAGGGTGGGGATATCTGTGATGCTTCCTGCAGTGAGTTGTTTTATTGTCCATCACCGTTTACAACTGGGTGTGGCAGTACTGCAGAGCTCTGATCTGATCCATTGGTTGTGGGATCACTTAGCTCTGTTGCTTGGTGCTGATGCTGTTTGATATGCAGATGGTTCTGTTTGGTAGCTTCACCAGGTTGGCACTTCATTTTTAGTTATGCCTGGTGCTGCTCTGGGCATGCCCTCCTTTCCTGTCCTTTGTGATGGGTGAGAGCAGGATTTACAAACCCATGAGATTACAGATTGTGCTGGAGTACAGTTCTGCTGTTGTTCATGTCCCACAGTGCCTCAGGGAGATCCAATTTACGTTCCTACATCTCATCAAAGTCTGTCCCATTTAGAACGGTGATAGTGTCACTCAACACAATGGAAGTTTTTCTCAACTTTAAGCCAAGACTTGTGTCTCCAAAAGGAATGTGCAATGGTCGCTCGTACCGATACTGTCATGGACAGATGTATCTGTAGCTGGTCAGTTCATAACAATGAGATCAAGTATGTTTTTCCCTGTTGTTGGTTCCCTCACCACCTGCTGCAGACTCAGTTGAGCAGCTATATCCTTTAGGACCTGACCAGCTCAGTCAGTAATTCTGTTGCAGAGCTAGTCTCGATTGTGGACATTGAAATCCTGTACCCAGAGTACGTTTGACACCATTTTACTTCCTCAGTGCTTCCTCCAAATGTTGTTCAACATGAAGGAGAAGTGATTCATCAGCCAAGGGAGGACGGAGCGTGGTAATCAGCAGGAGCCATGAGACTTCCTGGTGTCCGGAGTCAATGCTGAGTACTCAGAGGGCAAATCCTCCCTGTCTGTGCCACCACCTCTGCCTGGTCTGTCCTGCTGGTGGGACAGGACATATCCAGAGATTTCAGGAGAAAGTGAAGACTGCAGATGCTGGAGATCAGAGTCGAGAGTGTGGTGCTGGAAAAGCACAGCAGGTCAGGCTGATGAAGGGCTTAGGCTCGAAACGTCGATTCTCCTGCTCCTCGGATGCTGCCTGACCTGTTGTGCTTTTCCATCACCACACTCTCGATATCTAGGGATGGTGATGGTGGTATCTGGTCATTGTCTGTAAAAGGGCTCCTGAAGAAGGGCTCATGCCCGAAACGTCGATTCTCCTGCTCCTTTGATGCTGTCTGACCTGCTGCGCTTTTCCAGCAACACATTTTCAACATTGTCTGTAAGAGTTGATTCCATGAGTATGAGTATGTCAGGCTGTTCCTTGATTGGTCTGTGAGACAGCTCTGCACATTTTGACACCAAACTCCAGATGTTAGTCTGGAGGACGTTGCACCATCGAGAGGGCTGATTCTGTGGTTGTATTTTCTGGTGCCTTGTCAGATGCTGAATGGTCCATCCAGTTTCATTCCTTTGTTGAGACTTTGCAGTGATTAATACAGTGAGTAGCTGGCTGGGCCACTGTCGGGTTGGCAGGATATTTTTCCACCATTGACAATGGTTCCATGGAGATTAGGAGATTCCTAATTCCAGTTATTTTTTCTTGAATTCAGATTCCACCATCTGCCAAGTTGGGATTCGAACCAGGATTTCTGTCATTGGTTTTAATATTTTGGGTAAAAGTTAAATACATTAGGTTTGTTCACTCACTTTAAATATCACTTACCCAGGTTTTGTTTCTTTGTGAAACACTGTCCATCATCCTGTCTCCTCCATCCTTCTCTCCACCAACAAGATCAAGGAGCACATGGAGTTTCTCTGTCACTAAGACTGAGACAATCCGATCTGCTGCTTCCCTCCCTCCCACTGAGTCAAACTGCCTCACGTGGTGTTCCCGGATTTTGTCCAAACTTTCTCCAATCCCGGTCAAGCCTTATCAGAGCTCATCTTGACCCTTTTACCCTCATCTCAGTAAACCATAGAGTTTCCAACTCTCTTTTCTCCCCCTCCTCATCAGTCTCCGTCACCGATTCACAGATATTGTTCCTTGTTCTGTCTTTTCTGGTTATGTCCTTCTCTCCCATTCTGTGAAAAACTAATATTTGACCTCATGGTTGTTGAAAAATCCTGCTCCATCTCCACTCTCCCTTTCCTTTCTGAATTCCTTGCATTTGGTGTCCCTCATGGATCTATCCTTGGCCCCTCTTGTATCTCCTCTACATACTGACAGGAGGTGACATTGTGCAAAAGCACCATGTTGGGTTTCACATGTACACTGACAATGCCCAGCTCTCCCTCCCCGTCATCCCTCTCCATTACTCCACTGTTACTCAGTTATCAAGCTGCTAACCACATTCCCACTACTCGATTAGGTGCAGTTTCCTCCAATGAAACATTGTCATGGTTAAACCCGTTGCCTGGCCAATTCCTTTCTCTTACTGCTGAGCCCCTCCCTCTCACTGAGAACTATACAGCAGAACTACACTCTTCACAATATTGCAGTTCACTCTTCACAATATTGCAGCTGTTTCTGACGCGAAGCTGACCTTCTGATTTGACGTTTACACAATCCCAAACACCAGGAATTCCAATCTCTTAAACGTTGTTTGTCCCCTCCTCACTCCAGCTCCATTGCTACTGAAACCCCTTACCCGTGTCTGTGTTGCCTTAAACGTGATGAATCCGAAACAGAACCCTTGATTCTGTGACTGGCTCAGAATCTGGTTTCAGACTCCCCCTCAGTATTTACCCTCAGACACATCAGTATTTATTCTGTCAAACCCCTTCAGAATCTGGTGGTGCGGTCTGATTGTAGCTGGTGGAAATGGCAGAAGCTGATGTGTTGTATCTGGGTGGAAGGTAAGGACTTGGGGTGGGTGGGGGGAGCTTGCGGGGTGTTCTATCCTTGTTGCAGTTGGAGGTGTGGGTTTCAAAGGCAGAGGTGCAGGAAGTGGAGGAGATACATTGGATGGTATTGACCACATGGGAGGGGAAATTGCAGTCCTTGAAATATTTGGTATTTTGGTATGTTCTGGCTTCACTGGAACACTGCAGTAAGCATGAGACAGAGGTGTTGGCCAGGTGTGTTATAGTGACAGGCAGCTGGAAGCTCGGGGTCTGTTTTTGCAGCAGAACGTCGATCATCAGTCGCCATTTCCGCCACCTCCACTGAGATGCTGCCAGACACAGGTTCCTGTCCTCTCCATTAACAGCTATGCACCCTCCCAGCCAGATCGTAATCCACTCCTTTGTCTTTCCAAATGTTCCGGTCTCTCTCTGGGTCCTGTCCCTACCTATTATTTACTCTTTAACCCCTATCTCCTGCAGTACAAAGGTATGCAGGTTAGTTGAATTGGCCAAGCTAAATTTCCCATAATGCTCAGGGATGTGTAGGTGAGGTGCATTAGTCAGGAGGAATATACAGTAATAGGGTAGGGGAATGGGTCTGGGTGGGATACCATTCGGAGGGACGCTGTGGAACCTTTGGGCCGAATGGCCTGTTTCCACACTGTCAGGATTCTAATTTTCCCAGCTCCCATCGGTTCTGAGGAAGGGCCACTGGACAGATTCCTGTTCCCAGATGCTGCCAGACCTGCTGAGCTTTCCCAGCACCTCCTGCTTGTTGTTCCTGATTGACACCATCCATCCACCTTCCGGGTTTGATTCAGGCAGGGGGAGGATCCCACCACTGACCTCACAATGGGGTCCAGCTGATTGATGGCAGCTTCGGACCAATAGGAAAATGTGGTGGGACTGGTGGACCAGGTGGAAGCAGCTGGTCATCCAAACAATGGGAGTGAATGAGGGGCGTGGCCAGTGGGATGACACGTCACCAGTAACTCCGCCTGAGCAGTGCCACGTGACTCGGCCGTTGGTGAATGTGGGAGACACAAACAGGGAAGGGGAGAGTGGCCTCGGAGACAGGGAGGTAATGCGTCACTTTATACTGGGAAGTTTTAATTACACTGTGCGGGTCGTAGGTCTGAATTAGAAACTCTTAATCCCACGTTTGCAGCAGATGGGAAAATGGCTGTGGCCCTCAGGCAGTGATAGGTCCTGGGATATGGCCGCCATCTTTATTGGGGTAAGGCACAGTGAGGCACATGTCCCCTTCCTAGGATGGGGCAGGTGTGTAACTTGAAGAGAGGCATTTACACATCATGCACATACCAAGAAAAAAGTATGTCTTTATATTCTTCCTGTACTGACTAAGTTTTGTTTTGTGAATTTATTTCATAGGATATTAAATCAGAATAATTGAGGCTGGGATCTCAAAAGCAAGTTTTTACAGTCAATGGAGTCATCAGGATCTGAATATCATTGGCATTTAAATGTGGAAGGAAAAAGTTTTGTCTGTTTGTGGGAAAATATCTCCAATATTTTTGTTAAGCAGAAAGATGTACAAATTTGTGGTTGGATCACCCTTTGGGTGTGTGCTCTGTTCTGGGCCCTGCAGCTGAGGAAGGAGATATTGGCCTGAGAGGGAGCGCAGATTTATCCAAAAAATACCTCATCTCTTTGTAAGAACTCTCAGATTTAGACCCAGTCACCCACTTCATGATGTTAACCTGTAAACTTCATATTTTCAATGACCTGCAAACTTCCCATTAAAAGTCCTTGTGGACTCAAATTCCAGTACCTTTTCAGATGGAACGTTCCAGATTCTGACAACTGTCTGTTCATTCAGAAACTGCTGAGGTCCATGTTGACTCTGGGGTTACAAAGGGCTGAATTGAAAGATGAGATGCTGTCCCTGAGTCCCATTGAGATGCATTGGAACAGTACAGGAGGCTGAGGGCAGTGTAGGTGTGAGCAGACAATGACAATGACAGGGCTGCACTGTGAGGGCTGCTTGGCTCAATGAGAGTGTTTTGGAGTTAGATGAAAACAGAGCGAGGGGAGACAGGGAGAAGGTGAAGCTGAAACTCCGTTTTAGTTCAGGCCGTTCAGAAATTCACATGGTCCCATTGGGAACAGCCAGTTTTTAAGTGATACCTGCGGGGTATTTGTTAACAGTTTTTAATGTATTTTTCCTGAGGGCAGTTGAGAGTTAACCACATTGCTGTGGGTCTGGAGTCACATGTAGGCCAGACCAGGTGAGGATGACAGTTTCCTTCCCTACAGGACATGAGTGAACCAGATGGGTTTTCTAACAATTGACAATAGTTTCATGGTCATCATTCGCCTTTTCATTCTAGATTGTATTGGATTCCGATGCTGCCATCAGCCATGTTGGGATTCTAACCCTAATCCTCGGAACATTGCACATGTCCCTCATCTGGCAGGAATGCCATTAAGCCATTGCCTCCCTTTTTAGCAATGTTTAAAAGCAAGTTCCATCATTCTACGTGTACAATGTGAGATAAAATACTGCAACGTCCATGTGTCAGCCTCTCCAAAAGGTCAATCAACAGAAATTTGTTTGGGGGTGAAATATTTCACTTTTTTGGGGGGAGGAGGGGGTTTAATAAACAAAAATGAATCGAAATAAAAATCTTATGCCACGGACATGTAATTTCTGAAGCCGGAGGGGGATCACAGAGACAGGGAGGGTTGTGGGGCCAGAGGGGGACTGTTGTCCAAACATCACTGTGGTGTACATGAACTGCAGCATTTCAGGAGGTGGTTAACCACCACTTTCTCCAAGACAAGTAAAGGTGGCCAATAAATACTGGTCTGGGCAGCAAAGGCAACCCCCAGTGAATAAAACCAAGCAGTGACCTCTCTGAGCTGACTTGCTGTGAAGTTAAAAAATCTCTCTGGAAATGGAGTGGGCAGAGAAGAGAAACAGTGACATTTCACAGCTGCCCTCAGAGAGACCTCACCCTTGGAAGTACTCAGAGCCGGGGATCAGCTCAGTGAGTTTCAGTCTCTTCAAACATCAATCTTAGTCAGTTTTATTTTATTAAATCTACAGTAGTGAGTAAGGTGAGGATTTCTTTTTAATGTCTTACGGTCTCTTGATTAAATGTTTAAGATATGAAACATAAGCATTAAGTTATTCTCGGGCAGTATTTTTCGAGCAGTAAGACTGTGTCTTTGTCTTGGTCTGGAGATTAAGGCAGAGAGATGGCCTGTTGTAGAGTGGCGTGCTGTTCCTGTCGGATGTGGGAGATTAGGGAGAGTTTCAATGATCCTGATGATTGTCTGCAGGAAGTGTGATTGCAAATCCTATTGGATCGCATGGATTGGTGGAGGAGTGATTAAAGGCAGTGAGGAATTGACAGGAGCCGGGGAGTGTGATCGGTGGCAGTCTGAGAATTGCAGGATACTGCAGATACAGTCAGGTAGATGGTTACCTCCAGGAAAGCTAGGAGGGGCAGGTAGGTACTGCAGGAGTCTCCTGTGGCTATCCCCATCTCAGACAAGTGTACTGTTTTGGAAAATGTAGGTGGTAATAGACTTTCAGGGGAATGTAGCACTGACAGCCAAGTTACTGGTACTGAGACTGGCTTCTAACATAATGTGAGGTATATCCAGTTCCACATGATCGATGGTGATAGGGGACTCTCTAGTCAGGGGCACAGTCTGCCATTTCTGCTGCTGACCGTGAGACATCAGAATGGGGTGATGCCTCCCTGGTGCCAGTGTAAAGGATGTCTCTCAGAGGGAGCAGAATATTCTCAAAGGGAAAATAACCAGTGGGAGGACATTGTACATTGGTACCAATGGCATAGGAAGGGGAAAGCATGGGGTCCTGAGGAGCAGGGAGATTTGCTAGTGCCACTCGGGAGGCATTAAACTAGTGAGGGAGTCGGGGTAATCCTAAAGAGATAGTGAGAAAAGAGGTGAGTCTGAGGCTGGTACTGTTCACCGGTCAGACTGTCAAGGCAGGCAAGAGCAAGTCCAGAATGGGGTGGGACGGACCAGTTGCACTGCATTTATTTCAGTGCAAGAGACCTGACAGGTCAGGCAGGTGGGCTCAGGGTATGGTTTTGAACATAGCACTGGGATATTACAGCAATTACAGAGGCAGCACTCAGGGATGGATAGGACTAGCAGCTTAATGTTCCAGGGTATAGATGCTATAGCAAGGGGACAACAGAGCAGGGGGAGAGGTGTTTTTGATTAGAGATAACATTATGGCTGGGCTTCGGGAGGATATTCCTGGGAGTACATCCAGGCAAGTTATTTGGGTGGTACTGAGAAATAAGAAAGGGATGACCATCTTACTGGGATTGTATTATAGACTCTCTCCCAATAGTCAGCGGGGAATTGAGACACAATTTTACCGGCAGACCTCAGTTATCTGTAAAAATATAGTTGCAATGATAAGGGGTTTTAACTTTACCAACATGGCCTCGGAGTGCTGTAGTGTTAAGGGCTTGGATGGAAATGTATTTGTTCAGTGTGTACGAGAACATTTCTGATTGAGTTTGTAGGATGTACCTACTAGAGAAGGAACAAAACCTGACCTGTTTCCTTTATTCATTCACAGGATGAGGCTGTCACTGGCTCGGCCAGCATTTATTGCTGCGTTTACCCAGAGGGCAGTTAAGAGTCAACCACGTTGCTGTAGGTCTGGAGTCCCATGCAGACCAGACCAGGTAAGGATGGCATTTTCCTTCCCTAAAGGTCATGAGTGAACCACATTGGTTTTTTCAACAATTGACAATGGATTCCTTGTCGTCACTAGATTATTTTTTCCAGATATTTATTGAATTCACGTTCCCAAATCTGCCGTGATGGGATTCAAACCCGGGTCCCCAGAACGTTATCTGGGTCTCTGGATTAACTGTCTAGTGATAATTTCACTCCGTCATCGCTGCCTCTTAGGAAATGAGGCAGGGTGAGTGACTGAGGTATCAGTGGGGCAGCACATCAGCACTAAAGACCCCACAGTATTGTGGCTCAGTGGTTAGTGCTGCTTCCTCAGCTCCAGGGACCTGGGTTTGATTCCAGCCTCGGGCGACTGTATGTGTTGGCACATTCTCCCCAGTGTCTGTGAGGGTTTCCTTCGGGTATTTTAGTTTGCTCCCGCAGTCCAAAGATGTGTAGGTTAGTTGGATGAACCATGTTAAATTTCCCATAGTGTCCAGATGCAGTATATGAGGTTTTGGGATGTGCAGGCAAATCTCTGCCTGATGTGAAAAGATCCCTTTGGGGTCTTGGACAGAGGTCAGAGGGAGGTGTGGCCGCATGTTTTACATCTCCCATGGCGGTAAGGGAGGGTCAAGGGTGTGGAGCATGAGTTGGTGAGAGGGTGTGGACCCAAGAAGGGAGTTGCAGAGGGAATGGTCTCTGCGGAACACAGATAGGGGTGGGGAGGGAAATATGTCTCTGGTGGTGGGGTCTGACTTGAGGTAGCAGAAATAAGAGGTTAATATGCTATATCTGGAGAGTAGTGGGGTGGAAGGTGAAGATCGCAGGGTTATATTCTTTATTGTGGCTGGAGGGGTGGGGTAAAGGCGGAGGTGCGGGAAGTGGAGGGTATATGTTGGAGGGCATTGTTCATTAAGTCGGAAGAAAACTATGGTCCGTGAAGTAGGCCTTTCTGGGATGTCCTGGAATAGAATCCAAAGAGATGAAACAAATATATCACAGACAAAAGATTAACTGGACCAGACAATATGACCCCTTAAAGGTCAACAAGGCTGCCTATGGAACCACAGGGGGTGTGAAATATATGCAAATATTTCACATCATTTTTACTGGAGAAGTATATGGAAGCTCGAGAGATTGGAGAAATAAACAGTGATAACTTGAAAAGTGTCCATGTTACAGAGGAGGTGGGACTGGATGTCTTAAATCGCATCAAGGTGGATAAAGCCCTGGAACTTGATCAGGTGTATCCTGGAACTTCCTGGAAATCTAGGGAAGTGATTGTTGGGCCTCTCCTGAGGTATTTGTATCGTTGATAGCAACAGGTGAGGTGCCATTATTTTAAAAAGGTGGTAAGGAGAGGCCATGGAACAAGAGAACAGTGAGCCTGAAGTCAGTGGCAGGCAAGTTGTTGGAAGGGATTCTGGGGGACAGATATCCATCTACTTAGAAAGGTAAGGAATGATCAGGGAGAGTCCATGTGGCTTTGTACATGCACAATTGTGTCTCACTAACTTGAGTGAGTGTTTTGAAGTGACAAAGAAAATTGATGAAGCCAGGCGGTGAATGTTGTTTATATGGACATTCAACCAAGTTCCACAAAGCAGACTGGTTAGCAGGGTTAGATAACATGGAATGCAGGGAGAGCAAGCCATTACAAAAGTACCTTGAAGGTAGGAGACAGAGAATGACGGAGGGTTGCTTTGTGTACTGGAGGCCTGGGAGCAGTAATGTGCTTCAAGGATGTATATTGGGCCCTTAAATAAATGACTTGGATGTGAATATATGAGGTATGGTCAGTAGGTTTACAGAAGACACCAAAATTGGAGGTGTAGTGGACAGTGAAGAAGGTTAGTTCAGAATACAACAGGATCTTGATCAGATGGGCCATTGGAGCAAGGAATGGCAGACGGAGTTGAATTTAGATAAATGTGAGCTGTTGTATTTTGGAAAGGCAAATCAGGGCAGGACTTATACACTTAATGGTAAACTCCTGGGGAACGTTGCTGAACAAAGGGACCTTGGAGTGCAGGTTCATAGTTCCCTGAAAGTAGAGTCACAGGGAGGTGGTGGAGTGAATGCAGCATTTGGTACGCTCCCCGTTATTGGTCAATGCATTGAATGCAGCTGTTGTGACGTCATATTGTGGCTGGACAGGGCACTGATGAAGGCCCTTCTGGAATTCTGTTTTCAGTTCCAATCTCCCTGTTCTTGGAATAATGTTGAGAAACTTGAAAGGGTTAAGAAAACGTTTGCAAGGACTTTGCCAGGGTTGGACGATTTGAGCTATTGGGAAAGGCTGAATAGGCTGGGACTATTTTCCCTGGAGAGTTGGAGGCTGAGAGGTGATCTTATAAAATCATGAAGGGCGTGGATAAGGTGAGCAGTCAGGGACTTTTTCCCAAGTTCGGTGGGTCCAGAACTAGAGGGGACAGGCTTAAAGTGAGATGGAAAAGATTTACAAGGGATCTAAGTGGCATCTTATTCATGTTGAGGGCATTGCAAGTCTGGAATGTACTGCCAGAGGAAGGGGTGGAGGCTAGTACAATTGCAGCATTTAAAAGGTGTCTGATTGGGTACATGAAGAGGGAGGTTTTAGAGGGATAAGGGTGAACCGCTGGCAAATGGGACTCCATTAACGCTCTGCGTTATTGGTCAATGCATTGAATACAGAAGCTGGGATGTCATATTGTGGCTGGACAGGACAATGATTAAGCCACTTCTGGAATTTTGTTTTCAGTTTGAATTTCCCTGTTCTGGGAAGGATCTTGTGAAACTTGAAAAGATTTGGACAAGATTTACAAAAACGTTACCAGGATTGGAGGATTTGAGCTACAGGGAGAGGCTGAGGAGGCTGAGGCTATTTTCACTGGAGAGTCAAAGACTGAAGGTGACTTCATAGAGATTTATAAAATCACGAGGGGTGTGGAAAAGGTGAGCAGCCGGGGTCCTATTTCCTCAGGTTAGGTGGGTCCAAAACTAGAGCACATGGGTTTAAGTTGAGAGGGCAAAGCTTTAAAAGGGATCTAACTGGCAACGTTTTCAAGCTGAGTGTGGTGTGTGTATGGGAGGGGCTACCAGATGAAATAGTGGAGGCTGATAAAATCACAACATTTAAAAGGCTTCCAATTGGGTACATGAATAGGAAGGGTTTTGATGGATGCAGGCCAATAGATGGTAAATGGGAATCCATTAGTTTAGGATTCCTTGTTGGCACGGACGAATTGGACTGAAGGTCTGTTTCTTTGATGTTAATAAATTAAGATGCATTCCTCTCTTTTGTGGAGAGCTAGCTGAAGCACAGATAATTATCCTTGGAGCTGAGAAGGTGAAGCAGTGATTTCGATCTGGTGCAGATTTGATTCCAAAGTTTTGAATTTGCAGAGAGAGAGGAATTGTTAACACTGTCACAATTTTTAGTAACTACTTTCAAGTAATTGGCAAATAATACAAGGTGAAAATGTGAACACTATTTTACTCAGTAAGTTCTAAGCATCTGGAACAGTCTGAACGACACAGATTCAGCAGGCATTCTCAAAAAGACTTGGAATTTTACTTTTTAAGGAAAGATTTGGGGGGCTGTGGGCACATGGGAGGGGACTTGGGACAGATTTGCAGCATGTCCAGAGGGGGAAAGTACAGCCCCAATGGGCTGAATAGCCTCCAGGCCCTGTGCTCTGTGATACTGCCCCATTCACTGTGAATGATGAAGCTCATCCCAGGGCAGAGAGAGGGATTAGCCCTCCACTCTCATGACAATTGTGCCCGGCTGATTGACGGCAGCTCCAGACCAATGGGAGGAGAGTCTGTGTGGTCCTGCAGCCAATGGGAGTGAATGAGGGGTGTGGCCAGCAAGACAACACCTGTCCATGAGCTGTGCAGGTGCAGTGTCACTGGGTGGGGGTGGGAGAGACAGCAGAGACTGGGACAGAGGCTGTTGGACCTGAATTACAAACTCCCGGTAAATTAAAACCAAAAGAACTGTGAAAGATGTAAATTAGAAACAACAACCAGGAGGTTCTGGAGAAGGTCTGGCAGCATCTGTGAAGAGAAATCAGAGTTAAAGTTTAAGATCCGATGTCCCTTCCACAGAACAGATGTTACTGAGGAAAAAAAAGTCAGTTTATTTGCAGAAGATAGTGTGGGGGGAGGATATAAGGAGTAAAGGATAGGTGGGGATAGAGTGAGAAGGACAGTTGGATAAAGGAGTGGATAACGATCTGGCTGGGGGAGGGTGACTAGCTGTTGTTGGAGACTGTTAGTGGCTAACCATAGGTAGTGTGTAATGACAGGCTGTGAGAACAAGGCCTGGTGTGTGGGGTAGGGGGCTACGACATGGGGTTGGTAAGCTATGGTTAGCCACTAACTGTCTCCATTGTAAGCTGTTGCCCACCTATATCACTCCACAATTGGAGCTGCTGAGGACACAAACCTTTGGAATATCCTCCCTCACCCCCTCTGTCCACCTTAAAGATGTATCTAAAAATCGTTCTCTTTAATCAACGTTTCCATCATCCGTGAAGCATTTTAGGAGATTTGTCAATGTGAAAGGCTCCATACAATGCAGGTAGTTGTTGTTATTGTCTGACATCAGGAGAAACAGGGATGAGTCCTCTCTCTCTCTCACCTGATGAACAGCAGCAAAAGCAGGAAGCACTGAGCATGCTCCAGCCCACAATGGGCCTCGGATTATTGATGTCAGTGGGGGAACGGGGGCTAGAGGTGCTAGTTGTTCCTTCAACCAATCGGAGTGAATGAGGGGCGGGACAATACTCAACCACGTGATAAACTTCACTGACAGCACAGTGTTGTTGTGACCAAGGCATTGGAAATGTGTGAAGGTGCAGGGCAGGGGGAAGGAAAGACATATTGACCAGGAAGAGAAACAAACTTTCATGGTATGGGATGAGAGGTTTTACAGAACTTAGTGCACATTGTAAAACACAAATTTGAAAATCCAAATTCTGCACCATTTTCCCTCCCTATAATGCATTTTACACTCCCTGAAATATCAACTGTGTACTTCTCCCTCCGCAGATGCCAGTGATTAATGCCAAAGCCCCATTGCCTGTGGAGAAGGTGATGTTTGAATTCCTGTACAGCTGCAGTTCGTGTGGTGAAGGTGCTCCCACAATGTGGTTGGGTAAGTGCTGTTATAGATTATTCACTCAGCGACAGTGAAGAGTTGACAATGTATGTGCAAATCAACAACAGTTTTTTTTTTTATCATGTTTATAATTCCAAAGAAATACTATTGAGAGCTTCTGACATAAGGCCACAGATGGGGATATTAGGTCAGGTGATCAAAAGAATTGCCAAATACACAGGTTTTCAGGAATACCTTAAAGGAGGAAAGCAGGTCTGAGAGGGTTAGGGTGGGAATTCCAGACGGTGTTGCCTTGGCAACAGTAGAAACAGCCAGACAGGTGAAGCAATGAATAAACACATCGTTGGGAGTCTGAAAGAAAATGAGTTGTCGGGATCTCACAGGTTGTGTGGTGCAGGGAGACAGGGATGTTCACAGCCAGGAATTACATCAAGGGACAAAATTTTAAATTGTTTCTTGTTAATAGGAGCCTATTTGATGAATCAACAAGTTTTGGTACAAGTGAGCACTTGGGCAGTAGGGTTTTAGATACTCTTGAGATTGCATGTAAGTTGAATGTGGGAGGCTGGCCAGGAATGTGTTTTATAATGAAGTCTGGAGATAACACAGGGATGGACGAGTATTTCAGTAAATGAGCTGAGTCTAGGGTGGAGTTGGGTGACGTCACTAATGTAGAATAGTGTTTTTGGAGTTGGACTCCTCCTTCTCATCACTCCCCCTCACCAAATCACAGATATTGTTCCTTGTTCTGTCTGTCTTTTCTGGTTATGTCCTTCTCTCCCATTCTGCTACAAACTAATATTTTGACTTCACCATTGTTGCAAAAACCTGCTCCATCCCCACTCTCCCTTTCCTTTCTGAATTCCTTGTATTTGGTGTCCCTTAAGGATCTCTCCTTGGTCCCTCCTGTTTCTCACCTACATACTGCCAGGAGGTGACATCGTCCAAAAGCACCGTGTTAGGTTTCACATGTACACTGACAATGCCCAGCTCTCCCTCCCCATCATCCCTCTCCATTACTCAGTTATCAAACTGCTCATCACACTCCCACTACGCGATTAGCTGCAATTTCCTCCAATGAAACATTGTAGTGGTTAAACCCATTGCCTTCAGTTGCTATTACAAATTCCTTTCCCTAACTGCTGAGCCCCTCCCTCTCCCTGGGAACTGTCTGAGGCAGAACCACACTCTTCACAATATTGCTGTCATATCTGTAACCCCAAGTTGACCTTCTGATCAGACATCTACACAATCACAAACACCACGAATTCCAATCTCTAAAATGTTGCTTGTCTCCACCTCACCCCAGCTCCATTGCTACTGAAACCCCTTACCTGTGTCGGTGTTGCCTTAAACTTGACGAATGCAAAACAGAACACGTGATTCCACGACTATCCCAGAATCTGGTTCCAAATTCCCTCATGATGGGAAACATCCTCTCAGTATTTACCCTGTCAAACTCCTTAAGAATCCTACATGTTACAATGAGATCCCCTCTCATTCTTCCCAAATCCAGTGAGTAGAGTCCCAACATCTTCAGCCTTTTCTTAAAAGATAATCCCTGCAAACCAGGGTTCATCCCAGTCAGGTTTCTGTGAAATGCCTCTGATGAAATGATGTATTTCCTTAAATAAAGGGACCAAAACTTCTGTCATTACTCCAGATGTGGTCTCACTCGCACTTTATAAAGTTCCTCTCAGGTATATACTCCAAACCACTCCCTTTAAACTTGCACAGATGTTGTTGAAAATGCTCAGCAGGTCATGCAGCATCTGTGAAGAAAAATCAGTTAAAGTTTCGGGTCTGGTCACCCTTCCTCAGATACGTTAACTCTAATTTCTTTTCACACCTGCTGCTAGACCTGCTGAGCTTTTCCAGAAACTTCTGATTCTCTTCCTGGTTTACAGCATCTGCAGTTGGTTCGGTTTTCATATCCTTTAAACTTGCCATCTCTCCTCTAGAATTTGTCATTTCCACCTTGGGAAAAAGATTCACATTTGTTTGGTCTCCCCTACCCTGGGAAAAAGAAACCATGACTAGTCACCCTATCATTGCTCCTCATAATTTTATAAAGTTCGATAAAGCCACCTAAAGTGTCCAGTGCTGCAGGGAAATAGCCTCAGCCTATTCAGCCTCTCCCTATGGTTCAAATGTTCCAATACTGGCAACACCCTAGTAAAACTTTTCTGAACTCGTGCAAGTTTCCCAACATCTTTCCTGTAACAGGGAGGCTGGAATTGAAAGCAGTCTGGGGATTCCAAAGGTGGCCGAGCCAATAAACTGTACAACCGAAACCTGATCTCCCAACTCCTATCCTCAATGCACTGCCCAATAACAGCTAGCATACCGCACACCACCTTCACCGACCTGTCTACCTTCAACTACACTTTCAAGGAACTATCAACCCACACTGCACGGTCTGTTTGTTTGTCAACACTTCCCAGGAATTGCCATTAAGAGGTTGAGTACTTTTCTGGTAACATCTTTCTGAAATCAGGGAGACTACAATTGAATGCAGTATTCTAATACTGGCCTCACCAATGCCCTACTCAGCCACAACGTGACCTCCTAACCCCTATACTCAGTGACAGAATCCCCACAGTGTGGAAGCAGGCCTTTCGGCCCATGAGGCCATACCAACCATCGGAACAGCATTCCACCCTAACTCTGTAACCTATCATTACCCAAAGCTAATCCAGCTAACCTGCATGGCTTTGGATTTGTGGGAGGGAATTGAGAGCACCCAGAGGAAGCCCACGCAGACACACAGGGAGAATGTGCAAACACCACACAGTGGAGTTGAACCAGAGTCCATTTATTGACCAGCGCATTCCATTAAAGGTCAGTGTCCCAAATGCCACATTCAGCACCTGATCTCCCTGAAACCCCACTTTCCAGGAACTATGCAGTTGTTCTGAGCCCTTCAGAGGGAAGTAAGGTGAGGAGGAGAAAACACAAACAGGGTTGAGTAGTAGATCTATAAAATAACTCTCCATCTTCCCCCTCTGTGTTCCCCCCCGTCTCCCCCCACTCTCTTTTACCCCCCCCCTCCTTTGTCGGTCAGTCCTTTGTCAGCCCCCCCCCACATCGTCGGTCGTGCATCCCCCCCCCTTTGATCTGTCCCACAATCTGTCACACCCTCTGTCAGTCGCCCCCTTGTTGGTCGCACACCCGTCTCTTTTCCCCCCTCTGTCGGTTGCCCCCCCCGCCCTCAGTCTGTTCCCACTCTTTGTCGGTCGCCCCCTCTGTTCCCCCCCCCCAGTCTGTTCCCCTCCTCTCTCATCCTGTTTTCTGGCCCCATCCATTTCTGTGCCTCCCCTCTCTGTCCCCACCCATTTCTGTCCCAACCCTCTCGATCCACCCACCCTCTCTGTCTACCCTCCCCTCCCAGTCCCCTAGTTCTGTACTCCCTTCCCCCCCCCCCCCCCGCCACCCCCGGCAGGGAAAATATCTTGTCTATTTACCCTATCCATGCCCGGCCTGATTTTAAAAGTCTCCTTCAGGTCACCGTTCAGCCTCTGACGGTCCAGGGAAAACAGCCTATCCAACCCTGGCAACATCCTATAATTCTTTTCTGACCCCTTTCAATTTTGAGAACATCCATCTGACAGGAAGGAGACCAGAATTGCATGGAATATTACAAAAGTTGCCGAATCAATGTCCTGTACAGCCGCAATATGACCTCCCAACCCCTATACTAAACACTCTGACCGATAAAGACAAGCAGACCAACTGCCACCTTCACTATCCTAATTTCCTTGCTATTCTACTGTTAAGGAACTATGAAGCTGCACTCCAAGGACACTTTGTTAAGCAGCACTCCCCTGGAACTTATATTAACTGTATACGTCCTGCTAAACTTTGCTTTTCCAAAATGCAGCAGTTCGCATTTTTCTAAACTGAACTCCTCAGCCCATCACCCATCTGATCCAGATCCCCTTGTACTCTGATCTTTTTCCCTGTCTACCACACCTCCCATTTTGGTGTCATCCGCAAACTTATTTATAAGATCTCTTATGTTCACATCCAAATCATGGATATAAATGACGAAACGTGGATCCAGCACCGATCCTTGTGACACTCCACTGGTCACAGGCCTCCAGCCTGAAAAGTACCCTCTGCCTTCTACCTTCGGGCCAGTTCTGTACTCCGTACGATCTAACCTTGCTGACCAGTCTCCCATGAGGAACGCCTTACTGAAGTCCATGTAGATCATGTCCATGCTCTGACCTCAGCAATCCTCTTTGTTATTTGTTCAAAAAAACTGAGTCAGATTCATGAGACATGATTTCCCATGCACATATCTGTTATTAATATCCAGGATTTAACTCTGTACATCGGGGTTTGCGTTACCCAGTTATAGGTGTTAATATTCTGGATGAAGTTCATGTACACCAGCATTTTGTCAGTGACTGTGTATTGAGTCTTGTTAATGTTACCAACACCGGTTTTTGAAACCTTTTGAAAGGCAGTCCCCGTATCCCTTGCCCACCAGGAAATGGTGGCAGTGTCCTTACCTCTGGACCAGGAGGGTCAGGCTCAGCGTTGAGGAACAGCATCTTTGAAGAGGATGATTAGAAAACCTGCCCAAGCCACCAGGCCATACTGTTTCCCAGCTGTCCCTGCCTCAGCCTCTAAACAGAACCTTCCTGTAGTTTCTCTCCTGTCAGACTCTCCCATTGCTCAGTTTGTCCAGGATTCCCTCCTGCTGCTGCACTGCTCCTGTCGCTCACTGATCTGTCCATCCCCCAGTGTCCTCCACATTCATTCATTGTTTACAATCCATTACCCCAGTTCTCCAGCCCATAGAGACGGCTCAATGATTAGCACTGCTGCCTCACAGCACCAGGTACCCGGTTTTGATTCCAGCCAAACCCAGAGTTTGTGCATTCTCCCCATGTCTGAGCGGGTTTCCTCCGGGTGTTCCAGTTTCCTCCCACAATCCAAAGATGGGCAGGACAGGTGAATTGGCCATTCTAAATTGTCCATAGTATTAGTTACATTAGTCAGGGGTAAATATAGGGTAGGGGAATGGGTCTGTGCAAGTTACTGTTTGGAGGGTCGGTATGGACTTGTTTGGCCGAAGGGCCTGTTTCCATACTGTAGGGATTCTGATATATTGGGCAGCAGCTGCTGTCAGTCTCCCGGACTCCTGTATGATTGGGAGCACGTGCTGTAGGAGGGGAGACCAGTGTATGGGCACAGTGCTGGCCTATTGTGGGAGTATGCACAGTGCCTGGGAAGGAGGCTGTGGTTGTGAGGGATTAATCTGTTATTGGCATCTTCCTCCCTCTGGGAGCAGGACCCAGGGGAATGGCCCCTTTCCTGGTACCCTGACATGTGATCAGACTATCAGTGGGGCAGCATTTTGCAGAGAGTTATCAGAACTCTTTTGTGAAGATTCAGGGTTTTTATGGAAAATGTCAAGGATGGGCCTGCAATTCGAGTTCTAATTTGGTTCATTTTAGTACGACAGGTTTTGGCCAGAGTGTGCAGGAAGCAGTGCATGCAGGATGGTTGTCATCAGAGGATTCACCAACAACGCCCCGCGCCCATCCCCCCCCCCCCCCCCCACCCTGCTGGACTCAGAGTCAGACTCATTAATTTGGTTCTTAGTCCGCAGACAAGAGCTAGGAAACTGAATTCAAAGTGAGGAGAGAGAGTGTGAGAACTGGGTGTGGAGGAAAGGGAGTGAGGAGATTGGTTTGGATTTCACTTCACAGAAGAAAGAGATTGCTCGACTGAGAGTTAAAACTTTGGGAAACATGAAACTACAATTTAATACTATAATTGTCTTATAAAGATCCATCCTGTATTAATATGATGAGTTGTTTTCTCAGTTGTAGGGTACCGAAAGGGTGGATTTGTGGATGAGAAATTCAAATTGAACTTCATTTTCAGTTTTGATAGTTACTTGATCCGTGCCGATCTGAATATTCATTGGCCTTTTCATGTGGAAGGAAAGGTGTGTATTCTGTCCGTGGGCGCATATTCCAAATCTCAGTGTGACTGGAAAAACTACTGAGACACAGCCAAGTCCATGTTAGGGTGGTGACTGTGGAGAAAGAGTTTGTTTGTTTTTGGAAGTCTGAAAAATCATGGCATGTTTCCCAGGAACAATTAAGCCACTGCTTTGCTTTGTAGAAGGACAAGTCTTTAATTAACCATACAACCAGAAAGACACAAGGATACCTGCACCTTGGGAAATACTATGAAAATGGGATTGTTGTAAAGGAGTTCATTCTCGATCATGGACTGTAATCCATTGGCGTTGTCACGTCGGTTCCAGCGCCGTGGGGAAACACTGGAAATATGATGAATGCAGTGTAGGTTTCAGTTATTAAACTGTAAAAAGTGCAGAACAATTTACAAGGATGTTGTCAGGGCTCAGGGGTCTGAGTTATAGGGAGAGGTTGGACAAGCGAGGATTTTTTTTTGTTTAGAGCAGAGGAAACTGAGTGGGTACTGTTCTAGAAGTGTATAAGACCATGAGGGGCATGGATAAGGTGAATGCATTCAGTCTTTTTCCCAGGAAATCTAGGACTGGAGGGCATCAGTTGAAGGTTAGAGGGGAAAGAATAGAAGGGAAGTTGAGGGGCAACTGTTTTACACAGAGGGTGGTATGTATATGGAATGAGCTGCCAGTGGAAGTGGTTGAGGTGGGTACACTCTCACAACAGGTAAAAGGCATTTGGACAAATACATGGATAGGAAAGGGTCAGAAGCAGATGGGCCAAGTGCAGGGAAATGGGGTTAGTGTGGATGGACATTCTGGTCGGCATGGGCCAGTTTGGGCCAAAGGGCCTGTCTCTGCTGTAGGATGCTATAACTCTAAGTGCATCTGCTATTTCTCCCACTAACTCTGTTGATATCCTGGGATGTATTCCATCAGGGCAAAGAGACTTATCTATCTTTAGCTCCATTAGCTTGCCCAGCTCTAACTCTTTCATGATAATGGTTGTTTCTAGGTCCTCACCTTCCTCAGTTTCCTTATCAATTACTGGCATGTTCTTCGTATCCTCCACTGTGAAGACTGACTGCTGTGTACTCATATTCCTGAACCCTGCTGGATAGGAATAACTAGGCACAGAACTCTGAGAGGTCTTCTTAGAGTCTTTATTGATGAGACATGGCAGTTACCTGGATAGTGTACATGCAAAACACCTCCAGGCAGCATCAGGTAAAGCCCCACCTGTCTGGTGTAAAGCTCCCATTCTTATACCTTTTGTGGTTTGGGACTTTGAATAGATTCTGTCTCTCAGTATTATCTCCATGGCAACGGTCAGTTAGAAAGTCTAGTTCAGTTTCGCACTTTGCCGTTAAAACATACCCCCTGTGGCTCCCTCAAGTATCTGACAGGCACTTCAGTTTCAGTGGGGCTGTCTATCAGGATTCTGATATGGAGGAGCCGGTGTTGGGGTGGGGTGGGCAAACCTATGAATCACACAACACCAGGTTATAGTCCAACAGGTTTATTTGGAAGTACAAGCTTTTGGAGTGTGCTGTGATTTTTTAACTTGATCAGGATTATCTCTATGGTAACAGTTAAGTGCTTCAACAATTACAGAGACCATATATTTCCCCTTGAGCAGTGTAAAACTGCTATTCCGGCCCTGGGGACAGCTACTCATCACTTTTCTCTCCCAATCCCATCTAGCTTTCTGTTGATCTTTAAAGTTTCTCTAATCTCCTAGTTTCTCCGTGGTCTTTGCCAATTTGTATGCCTTCTATTTAAATTTGATATACTCCCTTATTTCCTGAGCCACTCATGGCAGATTACTCCTTTTCCTACAGTCTTTCCTTTTCACTGATATATACTTTTGCTGAGCACTTCGAAAAATTCCCCCGTTGTCCGTCAACTTTCCCACGGTAAAGTCTTTGCTTCCAGTTTACATTAGCCAACTCCTGCCTCATCCTATTGTAGTCTCCTTTGTTTAAGCATTGGATCTTGGATTGGATCTAATCTTCCCGCTTTCCAGCTGTGTTCTAAGTTCAACCAGATTTATCAGAAGACTTTTACCAGATTACGAGGTGAGGCGAAGTTTCCTGGGTGTTTTGCGTTTCATTAATACAAAGCCAAGGTCTTTGACAAAGTACAGGATAGATATTCACAACAGAGTATTCTGGACGGTGTGAATGTACTACACAGTCTAAAACCATAAATCACTGTCTCCCCTCAGTTTAAAATTGCAAAATCATTATCTCCTACACGCTTCCTCACTATCTAAGTTTGGAACGCTAATCCACCTGACTATCCTGCTTTTTCCAAAATCTCCTTTGGTGAAGGTGGTGAGTTTTGGATGCAGCTTTCCAGTTATTACCATAAGAAGATGAGCACTGGGCACAGGAGAGGCAATGCAGCCCTTCGAACCAGCCCCACCATTTAATACGGTGATGATTGAGCTCACCTCGGTCTCAGCTGGGTTTTCCCACCTGCTCTCTCTCACCCTTCATCTCATTGTAAATTCAACATCTGTATCTCTTCATTAAATCTGCTCATTGTCCTGGCATCCACTGCATTTTGAAGAGGGAATGCCACAGATTTGTAACACATTGAGATAGGTACATTCTTCTTCATGAGAATAGAGTCCCTATTGTGCAGAAACAGGGTATGCATCCATCGAGTCCACACCAGCCTATGATGAGCATCCCATTCAGACCCACCCTGTCCCTGTAACCCTGCATTTCCCTTGGCTAATGGCCTAACCGGCACATACATGGACACTGTGGGAAATTTAGCATAGGCAATTCACATAACCTAGACATCTTTGGACTGTGGGAGGAAGCTCGAGCACCCTAGGAAACCCACGCAGACATGGTGAGACCGTGTAAACTCCTCACAGTCGCCTCTGGCTGAAATAAAACCCGGGTTCCTAACGCTGTGAGGCAGTGGTGCTCACCACTCAGCTACATCTGCTTAAAATCTGCTACCCTTCATTAACCTCCCCACCCCGCAATCTATGTTCCTTACGTCAGAAATCAGGTTGTGGAAGCAGATGTCTCAGTAAAATCCCGTGACAGCCCACATGTCCTGTGTGTCTGAATGGGGATCCTATACACAACACCCTCCAGCCCACACCTTTCATTCACTATCCAGAAACATGTCTCCAGTGGCTTCATGGGGGCTACAACTCCCACAATCCCTGAGGCAGGGACCACACATGTGCGGGGAAGACCAGAACTGCACATGTACAGAATATGGGCGGATTTTGGAGCATGTGCTTTGGGGTAATTAGCGGAAAGCATTTGACACTGTGATTGGCTGGAGGAGGAACCAATCAGCTTGTAGGATTAACGGGTTGGGGGGGTCAAAGGGTCACCACACCCACATGGGCCCAAGTTCCATCCCCAACTTGTCATAATGCTGGGAATCGACCAATGGGAAACAAAGAAGGATCTGACCCATTCTCCCAGACTGAAGGTTCCTCTTCTGTCCAGGATCTGCCACCTCCCTTTCTGTTTCCTTTTGTTTCATTCTGCTGTTACATTATTGACTTGCAGCAACTGAAGGGAAAGGAAGTGAACCCAGAAAGGGTGCAGAGTCTAACCAGGGACGGGAAGTGGTGGCATGGATCTGTTTATCAGTAACTCCATGAGAATGGGGAGGGTGTACACTAGGGGGTAGCAGAGTCAGAATGGTGGGAGAGAGTAAGTGGGCTGGAGGGTAACAGCTTTTGGGGAAGAAAGGGGAAAAAGATATTCCAAAGAAGCTAGAATTGTCTGCTCTGAATTTCTAATCTGTACATATTCCTTTATACAGGGTGCTACATGGTGAAGATTTGCAGACTGAAATCTCAAAATCATGTGCAGATTGTGATTATGTTAACCAGCATTTGAAGAACCAAAGATAGAGAATCACTCGGCCAAAATCCTGCAACACTCACACACAGCATTGTTGGTCTATCTGCACCAAATGGACTGTGAATGGTTCAAGACAGCAGCTCACTACCATCTTCTCAAGGGTAACTAGAGATGGGGAATAAATGCTGGCTGAGCCAGTGATGCCCATATCCTGGAAATGGTTTCTATCTCTAGTTGCTGAAACCCAGTTGATGTTACTGCAGGATGATGAGGGATGCTGAGTGCATCCTCCAGGAGGCAGCACCATCACATTACCCCTGCCTACACCCACACAGTAACACCGCAACGTCACTGGAACAAAAGGCAGTGAAGCCAAAGGAGGACTTAGATATAGTTCTTCGAGGTAAAGTCATCAAAGGGGATTGGAACACAGCAGGAACAGGAGACTGAGCTGGATGGTCAGCTGTTTCCCATTGAATGGTGGGGCAGGATTGAAAGGCCGAATGGCCTCCTACTATCTCTCCTGTATGTATATAGACGTGGAGCCCGGCTAGGAAGAAGTAGGCAGGGCAGGGATTCTCCAGGCGAATGCACTTCCACACCCGGTTTCCGTGAGGGATGGTTTGATGGATTTTATTTAACATTTGTCTTTAACACAAGGTTTGTGAATTTGGTTTTAAAATATTGTAGCTATTTATTCCACAATAAATAAAACTAAAAGAAAATAAATGAAACTATCTTAATATAACAGTTTTTAAAATTTCAAACGCCCTGTAAAACAAATCCTGTCTACTCCCGGACACCATCAGTTTCCAGTTACTCAAGCTCCAGTGAATATTTCCCTCCCTGTCTGAACCTTTGGTTTGATTTAACTGTTTTTCAGTTCTGGTTCTGTGAGCTGTGAAGTGTTCTTTATTCCCCATTTCTCTGACCCGGACGTGGTATCTCACACAGCTGATCAACCTTCCCACCATCAACATCATCACCCCCCATTACCCCATTTTGGTTCACATATAATCACCAGCAGTAAACCACCCATGTATCCAATTGAATATTTATAAACAACGCCCCTTACAGGCAAAGCAAACCATTATAAATGACAAAGTGGGAAGGGATCAAATCAAAGTAGAGTTGGGAGTGAGGAGGCAGCGATGGAGATAAAGCACTGTATCCACTGCGGAACCCATCTCTATCTAAAGGCAGCGGGAGAATTGATAAAAACTACGTGCTCCTTCTCCAAGGACACCCTGTTGTATCGCCTTTATCCTCAATCATAGAATGGAATCCCGACAGTGTGGAAGGAGAGCATTGGCCCATCAAATCCCACCAACTATCCAAAGAGCATCCCATCTGGAGCACTTCACCCCTGTAACACTGCATTTCATATGGCTGATCCACAGAGTCTGAACAATCCTGGACACTGTGGACAATTTAGCATGACTGATCCACCTAACCCACAAATCTTTGGACTGTGGGAGGAAACCAGAGCACCTGGAGTGGACCCACACTATCCTGGGGAGAATGTGCAGACTCCACACAGGCTGTTGACCAAGGCTGGACTCTAACCTTGTACCTGGTGCTGTGAAGCAGCAGTGCTATAGAGCAATTTAAATCAAAACAGATGACCCCTGCTCATTGATGTTTGTGGAGACTCATTGCCCAGAGAGACATCCTGAGATTCAGAAAGAGACAATATGAATTCAGTCAACTCCTGCCGAGTTAATGTGATTAACAACAACATCAATACTCCAACAGTATCATCAGACCTCGTACCTACTCTATCATTTACGATTTTTAACCCATGGGAAGTTTGTTACCAGCTCGATGACAGCCATAATGCTCTGACCACTTTGACAGAGCCAGTGCTCGTCAGTTCTCATAGTTATCAATAGATTGTATCTAAACAGGATGCCCCACAACAGGAAGTGCACTGACACTCAATGCATGTAAGGCAAGGTCATTTTCCTAAAACCACTCGCGTCTGGCAATACCATTGAATGTATTTTATACAGGAGTCTTTCAGTCTCAATTGCCAGTTCCAGTCCATGAAGCAGCCAGTAACACGCCCCAGTGAATTGAATTCTAACAGCAGCATTGCCCTGGCAGGAGAGATTGAGGAGATTGAAACTGTCTTCTCTGGAGTATCTAAACATGAAACACTTCAAATGAACAAAAATCTTCAAGAGCTTGAGAGAATGTATACAGGAAGGAAGTGCTCCTCGGCTGGTGTGCCTGGAATGAAATAAACACTAACTACGGTATCTTTACCCAGCATCCCCTTTAGCTGCATAAATGTTGAAGATTTATTTGCTGCTCTCTCCATCACTCCCATTTTTCACTGCTGTAATGTTGATGACTGTGCAAATATATAAAATTTAATTTAATCCATCCCAAAGCCTCTCAGTACCTGTGTCTCACTTGTGTTCACCGAGACACTCATTCAATCTGACCTCTTCGTAAACCCTGCCCTGATATTTCCTTAGAGGGCTCAGAATTTATTATTCACAGAATTGTTAAGGTGTAAAAGGAGGCTGATTGGCTGATCAGCTCTCCAAAGGATCAGCTCACGGAAAGCTATTCTTCTCCCTTTACCCCATAAACCTTTCCATTCATCCTCTTCCAGTAACACCGGCAAGTTCACAACTAACCACAGCGATCAGATTTATTTTGTTTGTTCATGGGATCACGGCATCACTTGCTGGGGCAGCATTTGTCATCCATTCTGACTGCACAAGAGATGGTTCAGAGTCAACCCCATTATTCAGGGTCTGGATTCACATGTTGGCAGGACCAGGTCAGGAGTAACACAGTCTCCCAGACCCAATGACCGGAAGAGTTGGTTTCTGGCCTACTATCTTATTTCTGAAACGATAATGAATAATGTTTGCCTTTGAATTAAAAGAGAAAGACGAAAATGTGTTTTATTCTGATTGAGCCCGTCCTCCTGTTTCTCTCAGTTGTTATTGACAGTCTCATTCCCCCGCACCAGAACCTGTCCCAGAGAGTGTTACAGAAATAGCAGAATGGTCAGCTGCAGCTGGTCACCTGACCGGTCACTGGACCCAAAGGTTCACTCTCCACAGATGCTGCCAGATCTGCTGAATTTTTCCAGCAATTTCTGTTTTTATTTCTGATTTCCCAGCATTTGCAGATGTTTAGTTTTTCATATTCATCTGGTCTGTTGCAGAGGAGTTTATTGATGAAATTAGAGGGTTTTGCAAGTTGTACGTTAGGTCACACATCAGCTATTATCATCATGAATGGCAGAGAAGGGTTGAGGGGCTGAATGGCCTCCTCCTGTTCCAATGAAAGTTATCCATCGGCAGCTTGTGGTAACATTTCCCCTCACTGCTCACTTCACCTCCATGTCGAACACACTGTTACTGAGTGAACAATCCTCCTGTGTTTGAACTAAACCTGCTAATGTTCAGTGGCTCCTCCTGCCTCCTGGGTTTAACTCTCATCATGGAATGCTGTCTTGTATTACTGCGGGAATGCCCACAAGGACTCAGCCTGGAGTCTGTATCCCCTGGGATCCACGAACCCCATTTATTTCCTCCTTCCTCTCTCATTCTGGCTATTGAACTCTCGGTTTCAATCCATTCTCTTGTCATGCTCTTCAACATGCCCATGTGGATGGACAAGAGGCAGCTGGGATTTAATGAAGGGAAATGGGAATTAGGCGGAAGCATGAGGTGACATGACAGCAAAGACAGTTCTCATTGTAACGGCAGAGTTTCTCCATGACCCAGTGAGGGCTGCAACACCTGAGACTGTGGGGGAGCCAGATTCAATCAGGGATTTGGGGAAACACTCAGACACTGACCTGTCCATCTGGTGTTAACTCAGACAGAGAGAATGAAAGATACACATTAGATTGCAACTTTGATGATCTGGGGCAATGAAACATGCTTCCGACCTGATGATTTCAACCTCAAATCTCTGAAAATACAAACACAAAGCTTCCCATTTGTACCAGGTTGTCTCTCAGCCTCCTGTTTTCTTGAGAAAAACATTTGGAGCCATTCAGCCTTTTCTTGTAATTATAACCTCTATGTTCCTGTAAGATTTGTAATGAAACCTTTATCGTTTTCCTGTCCCTTGTGAGTGATACCAGCAGCAGAAACAGGTCCTGACCTGTGAGGAGTTTCAGTTGGAATATTGATATTTACAAATTCATTCTCACCCTCACATACAGTGTGAAATTGATATAAAAACAGAAGGAAAGGAGTGAGTGAGAACCCACAGAAACACACAGGCAGCATGTGTACCTGAGCTGAACAAACCGGGCATTAGGAAAATGTGACAGCAATCGCAACCATTTATAATCGCATAATTCTGCAGGTGTAGACAGAGGCTATTCGGCCCATCAAGTCGGTAATTACCTGCTCTCCTACCCTATCCCCGTAACCCCACATTTACCATGGCCAACCCAACGCGCCAAACCTACACTGTCCAGGCCATGTTAGCACGGCCAATAAAGCAAACCTGCACATCTGTGGGAGGGTCACAAATTACATCCAAATGCTCGGAATTGTGGATGAAAGCTCACAAATACTTGACTGACGCAAATTCTCTGTTTCCAAAATAAAATCTGGGGAAACTGCAGCCAGAAAGATTTTCAATTATCTCTGGAGGAAGAGAATTCAAAATTTGTGCCATTGACCCGGGGGAGTGAAAGTTACAGTGGTCAGGGAACCATCAGAAATGTAACAGGTTGTGAGTAGGTAGGTGTGAGACAAGGACAGAAAGGCAGTCTGTCACATAGGGGAAGGCAGGAGAGATTAAACAGCAGAAATGGTAGTCCCTCAAGGCCAAGGGGAATAGATTTAGGGCTGGGAAAGAAACAAGAAAACAAGGTATGCAGCTGCCAACGAAATACTTTGAGAAAATAGATTATAACAACATAGAGGACAGAGTCTACAGTCTGAAATTGTTGCTCTCATTGGTGAGTACAGAACGCTGTAAAGCCTGTGTCATTCTATCACAGCCAACACATGGAGGATGGGCCAAGTGGCTTTGATCTGTGCTGTAACTTTCTGATAATTTTATTCTGACATTTGGAGCTCAAGTTTAATGATGTTTAACTTCTCAAATTGGACTGGAGTTTAATATTCTGGAGAAATGTCAAATAAATCACATTTATCCCATTCTGCAGAACTTAGTCCATCGTCCTGCACCGTTCCAACATTTCAGTTCTATCCACGTACTTTTATTCAAATGTAATGCTGGTAACTGCCTCTGTCACCCCATCCTGCTCTCCACCATCTCTGAGGGAAATAAATTCTCCTTTCCCCTTTTTTTCTGAGAATTATCTTCAATCTAAAACCTCTAGTTCCTGATGGCTCTGTTAATGAATAGCTGCTTCCTATCCATTCTACCTGGATTCCTCAGCATTTCATCACATCAATTAAATCTCAGTTCATCTTCCTTGGAATCCCCCCCACCCCCAACCTATCCAATCTTTCCTCAGAGCAGAAATTCTCCAATCAGAGAAACATTCTGATCAATCTTCTCTGTCCCCTCTCTGGTGTGATCACATCAATCCTGGAATGTGGGGGCTATGAGTGAGTGCAGTACTTTAGCCGTGGTCAAACTAGTGTTCCAGTGTCACCTCCGTGTTCTTGTGGTTGTTGCTGAGACAAGAAGTGTCCTGGTTTTCCCACATGGAACTGGATGTGCACTCCATGGGACTGGGATTCCCTACCATGTGTTTATTTGTTAACTAATCCTAACTTCACATTAAAACAGAATTATCAGATATCCACCAATAAATTTCTCCCATTATACTCAAGTCACCTTACTTTTAACATCTCTTTAAAATTATTACTAACACAACAGGCTTTAATTTGCTGAATAAGTATTCCGGTGTCTTCTCTGTTACAATCACTTGAAGATTATCTTTACCTTCAGCTACACGTGGTGAATTGAACACTGATTGTAAACATACTAATATCAAATGGACTTCAGTTTTATGATGATTAATCCAGTCTGACATTCTTGTTGATTAATATCTTGAAGAGAACTGTCCTCAGAACTCCAGCTGTGCTCTGACTTCAATCACAGCTGGTTGTGGCTGGACTGCAGATCTTAGATCTGTTCCGTTGTTTACCGGATTGCTTCGCTCTGTCTATCACTTGCTGCTTATGCTGTTTGGTAACTTCATCAGGTGAACACCTCATTTTTAGGTATTCATGCTGCTGTTACTGACATGCCCTCCTTAATTCTCTCAGGGCTGATCCTCTGGTTTGATGGAAGGAGGGAAGTTGGGGAATATGCTAGGCTGTGATTCTGTAAGCTTTGTTGGAGTACGACTCTAGTGTTGTTGGAAGGCAAGAGCTAAACTCTTGCACTGTAAACCCCATGTACAAGAAGCTACATGCAGTATCATGAACACTGACAGTCCAAGACATGAAATACGAGCAACACTGTACAACGATGCAGGATCACAACTGCAGCAAGGGGAGATTAAGATCCAACTTGACATAGGAGTAGGGAAAGAAGCAGCTGATCAGATTGTCTCATTCATAGTCACAAAGAGACTCTGTGAGATTATTGTCCTGTTGGAGGTGAGGATGGAGGAGGTTGGGGAGATGAGAAGCTCTTCAAAGGAAACTAATCTGCCTGAGAGTTATGGGATCGACTTGATTGCTAGTTATTTAACAGAAAGGTAATTGAAACTGTTCTTATCCCCAAAAGATAACAAGACTGATGGTGTTTACAATCATGATCAGAAACAAACCTCAGAATACATGGTTCATAGATGGATGTCAATAGCCCATCAACATCCAGCTCCTGCAATTATTCAGCAAATGTATGTGTGATTAACCAGTCCTGATGTCAGTCCTGATGTACCAGAAAATCGCTGTTTACTCTGTGCAGATGGACAGTGATGTGGGGAAGTATTGGCCGAGTGATATTGTCGCTGGACAGTTAATCCAAAGCCCCAGATAAAGTTCTGGAGACCTGAGTTCAAAGCCTACTGCAGCAGATGGGGGAATTTGAATTAATTTTTAAAAAACTTGAAAATTTAAGAATCTAATGATGACCATTAATCGATTGCCAGAAAAGCCCATCTGGATCACTAATGCCCGTTCAGGAAGGAAGCTGCCATCCTTACCTGGTCTGGCCTACATTGTGACTTCAGACCCACAGCAATGTGGTCGACAGTTCAGAAATATTGTGAACATTTCCAAAACGAAGTTCTCGATATGCAAAACTTTATGAACTGCCAAAACCGTTGCTCATTACTTGGTGTGAAAAAGAGAAAAAAAATCATCCAACTGTGGTTATGAGTAAATTGACTGGTATCTCAGCAGGATGGATGCCTGAGTGAATCCCTTCCCGCCCCCCCACCACACACACACACACACCCCCCAGAACCCAGTATAAAGCAGTAAACATTATCTCCTGCTGTGGAAGGACAGACTGTATTGGTCTGAGTAGGAACACTGAGCAGATTTACCTCAATGACAACTTAATCGGTGACCAGAGCAGGTTAAGCAAGTCCAAATAAAATGCATTATAGCACAGAGAGAGGCCCATCAAATCCAAGCTGGCTCTCTGTAGCAGAATCCCACATTCTCCCTGCCCATATGTCCCACAAACTTTGCAAGTTTATTTCCCTCATATCTGATATAATTGTTTTTATCAATCATTCAACTTCTCCTCTGCCTGCACCACCATAATAGGTAATGTTCTGCATATTTCTACCCAATACAGACAGCAGAAACACTTGTTCATGTCCCTCTGTCTCAAAACCTTACATCTGATCTTAATTCTTGTACCATCGCCTATCGAATACACATATTTTTGTCTGCTATATCTACGTCTGTTATAATCTTATACAGCTCTATCAAAAATATATTTAGCTTGTTTACTTCAAAGAAAATGGCAATTTCTTCAAATCAATCCAATGACTGCAATTTCTTCATCAGTGAACCACTCCAGTAAGTCTGTACTCCACACCCTGAAGAACACTTATATCCTTCATTGTTGATGACTATTTTGTTCCTCAAATCCAGACGATGCAAGTTTTCTGCACAACAGCAGTAGCTTTATTATCGGACAGCCGGCGAGAGTTTTAAAGCATCTCTAAAATAGCAAAGTGCCTAATTGTAGAGACTCTTCTTCATGAATCTCTGCCTTACCCACAGAGACAGTATATTTAATAGGAATTAGACAAAGGCATATCAGTCACATGTGCGATTGTCATTACATAATTTAAAGCTGGTAATTATGACATTACAAAGCTTGATGAATGGCGATGTCCTGTGATAACGTATGAATGGATTATAGAAACTGATTATCGTATTGTTCATGATTATGTGTTGATGGGAAGAGATTAAGGCTGGAGGGTTCTTCCTTCAGTAAATGGGGAATTCACTTACCTATGCTAATATGGAGGGGAGGTAAGACAATGGGAGCTTGTTAGATGATTATAACTGTTATCTCTTATAATCCTTTCCAAAACCTTTCCTACAATGGAAGGAAGGCTCACTGGTCTATAATTACCTGGGTCATCTCTGCTGCCCTTCTTGAAAAAGGGCACAACATTTGCAATCCTCCAGTCCTCGGGTACTAAACCCATAGACAATGATGACTCAAATATCAAAGCCAAAGGCTCTGCTAGCTCCTCCCTAGCTTCCCAGAAAATCCTCGGATAAACCCCATGGGGAATTGTCTACTTTCACTCCTTCTAGTATTGATAACACCTGTGTGTAACTAACCTCAATCCTTTCTAGTCTAATATCTCGTACCAAGTTTTGTCCTCTACAATATTCCCCTTTTCCTGTGTAAACACCATTGAGAAATGTTCATTTAGCACTTCTCCGATCTCTGCACGGTCCACACTCAACTTCCCACTTCTGTCTTTGATTAGCCCTATTCCTACCCTAATCATCCTTTTATTCTTCACATACCTATGGAAAATTTCAGGGTTATCCTTTATTCTGTTTGCTAAAGACTGCTCGTGTCCTCCCTTTGCTTTTTTAAACTCTCTCTTTAAATCCTTCCTAGCTGTTCTGTAAGTCTCTATTGCTTCATCTGTACCATTTTGCCTCATCAACACATAAGCCTCTTTCTTCTTCTTAACAAGAGATTCAATTTCTGGAGTAAACCATGGTTTACAAACTCTGTCTGTGCCAGTTGGGTCACCCCACAGCCACTGATTTTCCAAAGACAACAATCCAAGATTTTCCAACCTCTCCCAATCCAGGCAACATCCTGGTAAACCTGTTTCCACCTTCCCAAAACCCTTCACATTCTACCTATAATAAGGTGATCAAAACGGCACACAATACCCCAAAGGTGGCCTGATTCTAGGTTTATATTCACTCCCCTGACAGAAGAAGGCAAGCCCTGCCATTCACCTCCTTCACCACTTTCAGGGATCTTTCAGCTTGCAACTGAAGATCCATCTGTTTATCAGTGCTGCTCAGGGCCCTTCCGTTTATTGTATACATTCCTCTTGCTATGTGTCTTCCAAAACGCATCACCTCACACTTGTCGGAATTAAAATATATCTGCAATTTCTCCACAAAACTTTCTGACTCATCTCTTTCTTGCTGTATCCTTTGACATCATTCTTCACGATTCACAACTTCAACAGTTTGTGCCATCTACAAACTTGCTCATTAAATCTTTTACATTTCCAAACTTTTCATTTACATACATTACAAACAACAGATGGCCCAGGTCTGATCCTTGTGGAACAGCACTAGCCATAGACCTCCAGCCGGCAACATGCCCCTGCACAACTGTTGCTGGGAGAAATATCAAAGAGGAGCCTTGAGCTCTGTGATGAGCAGCATGACCAACGTTTATTCAGAGCTCCTTACTAATGCATGATGGGAGAGGTCTCTCTCTGGCTCCCCCAGATAACTCCAGCATTTTGATGTGTTTATTTCATACGTTCCAGTAATATTTTCCCCCTGACCTGAACTCCAGGGTTTGGAATGTCAGCTCGGATATTTCCGTGTTCCCTTTCAGTCTCTGATTCTCTCAGCCCATGCAGCTGCTTTGCCAGTTCTTTCACAAATGGTTTAACCCTATCCTTGTCATTGCACATCTCCAGGCCTCCCACTACCACACATCTCCAGCCCTCCCACTACCAAACATCTCCGGCTGTCCCACTACCAAACACCTCCGGCTGTCCCACTACCACACATCTCCGGCCCTCCCACTACCACACCCTGTGGCATCTGCATAGTCCATCCAGTCACTAATTCAAAGGGGGACAGCCCCATACCCTTTGCTGGGGTTGTCCTCAGTTTCATTAGGCTGGTGTGGAGTACTCTAACCCATCGCTGTCCTGTCTCTGAGAGAGCCTTAGTCAGACTAGCTGTCAGTGTCTGCGTCATTCCTTCTACTGTCCCAGAGCTCTGGGGGTGGTATGGAGGAATGGGTATTCTATTCAGTACCAAACAGGGCACATAGCTCTTTAGCTATGTTCCCTGTAACATTTGTCCCTTGGTCATAATCTGCAGGGGAATGCTTCCACCCAATGAGTAAACCTATTTATTAAAACCCAGTAGGACTTCCTTCCCTGGGATTGGGATGGGTGTGTGTGTCAAATCCATCTGTAATTGTTCCCATGGGCCCCTGCTGCTGCCTCCATTTTATCCTGATTGCTTTCCCTGGCTCACACTGTGAACACACTACACACCTTCGACAAAACCTTGCTGTATTTCTCCCTGTTCTAGGCAAGGATTGTAGTGGATCATCTGCTATTGCATTGTATCCTGCCCCATATGGTTCAGCCCATGATATGTTTTTAATAATGTTTGTCTTATACAGTGTGGTGGCACTGCTGGATCATCCAGACTCTGTCTTGTCCTATTATTGCCCCACCCTTTTCCCATTCCTGTTTCTCCTGTTGTGGGACTGTTTCTGGGAATATCTTTCAACCTTCCTCTCTCACTTCTGTAGCTATGCCCATTGCCATCTCCTCGAATGTCTTCACTGTTTCAGTCAGTATTTTACATACAAGATTATTAAAGGATTCGACATTCTGGAGGCTGGAAGCATGTTTCCGCTGATGGGTGAGTCCCGAACTAGAGGGCACAGTTTAAAAATAAGGGGTAGGCCACTTAGAACAGATTGAGGAGAAACTACTTCACCCAGAGAGTAGTGGGATGGAATGCTGTGCCCCAGAAGGCTGTGGGGGCCAAGTCTCTGGATACTTTCAAGAAAGAGTTGCATAGAGCTATTAAGCATCGTGGAATCAAGGGTTATAGGGATAAGACAGGAACAGGATACTGATTGAGGATGATCAGCCATCATCATAATGAACGGTGGTGCTGTCTTGAAGGGCAGAACTGCCTACTCCTGCATCTATTGTCTATTCACCCGCCTTTCCCACATACTCACTGCCCTGTTAGTGTGGGGTTTCTACTTTCCTGTGAGCTATAATCTTCATTATTGCTGCTTCACTGGGAAAGTTAGCTGCTTCCACAAACTCTCTGATCTGTCCTTCATGCTCTATGTGCCCCACCAAGCCCAGGCTATCAATTGGTCATGAACTATACCAAAGGCATGCTGTCTGTCTGTGTATGTGCTGACTCCCTGACCCCTGGCTACTGTCAGTGCTTCTGTCAGGGCTCGTGATGGTTCGGCCATTTCTGGGTAATTCTCGACAAAAGTCCTCCAATAATTGAACAATCCTAAAGTTTGCCTTATCTCCTTCACGGTGTGTGGGTGCATAGTTTTGAAATCATGATCTTTCGTTACACTGGGATTGTCCTCCTTCCTTCCTGATTTGATCTCCCTGATGTGATGTCCCAGGTACGTCTCCCCCTACCTTCCCACGCTCTGTGGGTTAATTTTAAGCCCGGCCTGTCTGACCTGACACAATACTCTGTGTGATATCTGGATATGTTCTTTCTCTCCAACTGAGGTAATGAGGTGCTGGTAAGATTAAATTGACGAACTCCATCAGCCATGTATCGGTGGGATATACTGGAATATTATGGGATCCCTGAGGTAATTGGATCCAGGTCTACTGCTTTCCTCAGACAGTAAATACCAGCTTATTCTGCTGTTCCAGGTCCACAGGAACCCATTCACAATATCAAGGGCTGAGACTGTATCCTGTTGCAATTTTAATCCATTAACTGAAGTGGTGTGGTTCGCTACTGTAGGATACTGTTTAGTGGCGGATTTACTGAGGGAGGTATAATCAATAGTGAGGTGGGATGACCCTTTCGGTTTCTGTGAGTTAGTCTGGGATACTGTTAGTCTGACTATTCCCTGCTTCTCTCAATCTGTTACTGTCACAATGACTGCCTCCTCAGCCCCAGCTTTAATGGGATCCTGTTTGTGTGGGGAGTGAGAGGACCCTCGATCTTTACAGGATCTACAGATAACAACCCACATTCCTGTTTGAGTTCCCCACACTGCTATAACTCTCCAGATTCTCTGACTGCTCCAGTCTCCCTGCAAGGTAACTACTCTGGAAATGTCGCCTCTCCTTTGCTTCCTGTCCCAGGGCCTGGCCAGGTTGTTCCCGTATTACAGTTTGTGTCTCTACATCAATAGTTGTTCGGAACTGTTCTAAAATGGCAACTCCCAGAATGGTCCTTTCCTCAGTTTCACGCTCCCATATCTGAATATATTTTGCCGTATCCATGATCTGCATCGGGACAGGTTTATTTCATCCAGCTTCCTCGATTCCCTCTCCAACTGCTCTCATTTTAGTAATTGAGGAGTGAGGGGCAAATCTGTATCGGTAACTGATATAGATGCTCCTGTATTAATATTATGTTCTGCTGGTTCCCAAGCACAGCATCAATGAATATTCATGTGCCTACATGAACACAGGTGCACACACAATGTGAACATCTAGCTCCCTCTCTCTGCCTACGTTCCTTGGCTATATGCCCTTTCCTGCTTCCCTTGTAACATTGTGGGTCTGGTTCCCCTCCCTGTACTGCAGCTATTCCCCTGTGTTTCTGAGTTTGCCTCAGCTCTCATGGCCCAATTCAGAAGGTGGTTAGAATTATCTCCCACTGGGAGTCCCATGTTTATAATTACAGTTAAATATGGTCCCATGTTATCTTTAAACACATCAACCTATTTCATCATCACAGGTTGGGGGTTGGTAATCCCCAGTGGTCCTTACACACCTTAGGTTTCCTCTCTGTATGATCCTCGATATTACCCTTGGGTCCCTGAGTCACCAAGGTTATTTTAGCCCATTCAGCCTGACCCCTCCCCAGTGTGTCCCTGTAATATCTGTAAATGCCTGGAGCCACTGATCGGCTGTGCACTGGGAGGGAAGCAGCTCACACCCTCACCATCTCATTGCAGAGACATGTTCTGCTGTACACATCGTGGCATCTTGGCCTGACACCATCATCGGTGAGACTGTATCTCAACTCATTTATCTGTATTCACCCAATAAGGCCCATTATTACCGTTTCTCTATCAGGCTGGGTGGTCAGTCACCAACATCTGTCGTTCAGCTGGATAAACGGTTCAGTTTGGTTTCTGTCAGTTCCCTTTCTTGCCCCCCTCCCGTCTGTCCATGTTTGAGCTTTGATGCCGAGCGGTGCCACAGACATGGCCTTCTGGGCCTTACAGGGCGGTGGGTCAACCCACCTATTGTCCTCTCTCTGTCCATACGTGGGCGCTTTGTCATCTAACCCGTCCCAGTCAGTGTCACCATCCTCACTGCCTTCTGAGGATAGTGGGAGACTCGGTACCTCCCCCACTGTAACTACCACCTGGCTCTTTGGCTTTCAGGTCTCGCGTCTGAGAGGCACCACCTTCACTTGTTCCTGTTTCCCATAATAACGTAACACATCCTGTCATTCCTGGAATAAAACAGAACAAAATGTAAATTTGGTTTGACTTGAAATATGAGTAATTTGACATTCACTTGACATATCTATAGAAGTGAAAATTCTACTGTGATTATTTAAGTGAATTTAACGTGATCATATGGTGAAAATGATGATAATCAACGACAATGAATGAACTGAATAATATGTGATTATTTGCACAAGTTCTTGCAATGAAAATTCAATTTTATTTTAATGCTTGTCACCCATTACACCATGGGCATTGTTATTAGGGAATAAAGTAATGGAAGGATATCAGAGAAAATAAATAGACTTTAATTTTAGCTTCACTACAATAATGAACCAAAACAATATTTGGACATACGGGTAAACTACATAACAAAGTTTCCATTGTCATTATTACCATGAAAACTATTTTAGTTTGCAAGTTGTTTTATACTAAGAATAATTGGAAATAAATTGTGATTATGAATTGACCATTTAACATATATTTTGAAGAGAGTAATCAGATATATTTTTTGCAGGAAATTAGGAAAGTAAATAAATATGTATATATTGATATTAATAGTTTTAAAATGTTTAGAAGTTGACTAGGATTATTTGATTGAGAGAGGCTGCATGATTATAAAGACTAATTCACCTTTTTCATTGCATTGTTGGTTTCACTAGAATCTGTTGTGGTCTAAGCTCTTGTTGTGTGCAATGGGCTGTCACTAATAGCTTCATTAACCTGCGAGTCTCAGATCAGGTTTCCTTTGTCTGTAAGGCAGTCTGTAAGTGCGCGACACACCTGCTTTTCTGAGGGGAAACAGCGACTCTTTTCAAAGGAAATAAGTGGCAGATCACTGAGAATGGTTTCTACTGCAAACCATAAGCAGGGAAGTGTTTTTCCAAAGAATTCCAATCTTTATCTATAAATCTGATGGTATCTGTGTTTGTCAGTTTGTGGAGGATTCAGCCCCTTTGTTCTGAGCTGTTTTATACAAGCAGTTGGTTCATTAAGTCTTTGCCAAGAATGTTGTTTACTTTCCCCTTCTACTGTGATTCTGCAGGTTAGAATATTCTGAGAGTCAATAATGTACAGTAACTGAACATTGAATGATTTTGACTCTAACAGAGCAGTTGCCTTGTTTTCAGCTAATTATTCATGTTTTTTATTTCCTGGTTGAGTTGAATGTTACAGAAACAGGCTCTGAGCAATGTTTCCATTCACTTGTGTTGGAGTCACTGACAGCCACATGGTCAGTCAGTTTCAGGCTGATGGATCAGTTTCTCTGACCTTGTACATGATGACACTGTTGGAGTATTGATGTTGTTGTTAACCACATTAACTGGGCTGGAGTTGACTGATCTTACATTGCCACTTTCTGAACCTCAGGCTGTCTCTCTGGGCAGTAAGTCTCCAAAAACAGTAATGTGACAATGCGCAAGGATCATCTGTTTTGATTTAAATTGTGATTGTAGCACTGCTGCTTCACAGCATCAGGTACAAGGTTGGAGTCCAGCCTTGGTCAACGGCCTGTGTGGAGTCCCCACATTCTCCCCATGATAGTGTGGGTCCCCTCCAGGTGCTCTGGTTTCCTCCCACAGTCCAAAGATGTGCAGGTGGATCAGTCATGCTAAATTGTCCACAGTATCCAGGATTGTGCAGACTAGATGGATCAGCCATGGGCCATGCAGTGTTACAGTGATAGCGTGCTCTGGGTGTGATGTTCTTTGGATGGTCGGCGCGATTTGATGGGCCAGTGCACTACTTCCACACTGTAGGGACTCTATTCTATGATTGAGGATAAAGGCTACACAGCCGGGTGTCCTTGGAGAAGGACCATGTGTTGTGTATCAATTCTCTCGATGCCTTTAGATAGAGGTGGGCACCGCAGGGGATACAGTGCTTTATCCCCACTGCTGCCCCCTCCCCACAACTCTACTTTGATTTAGTCCCTTCTCACTCTGTCACTTGTAATGGTTTGCTTGGCCCGTAATGGGCTTTGTTTGGAAATATTCAATTGGTTACACAAATGGTTTACTGTTGGTGATGATATGTCTAGATTAGAGTGGTGCTGGAAAAGCACAGCAGGTCAGGCAGGATCCGGGGAGCCGGAAAATCAACGTTTTGGCAAAAGCCCTTTTCCAGCACCACTCTAATCTCGGCTCTGGTTTCCAGCATCTGCAGCCCTCACTTTTGCACTGCTGGTGATTATATGTTAACCAAAAGCAAAATGGCATAATGATGATTTTGATGGTGGGAAGGTTGCTGTGATAACATTTCTGTGTCAGGGAAATGGGGAAAAAGAACGCGTCGCAGCTCACAGGAGGAGACCTGAAAAGCAATTACATCAAACCAAAGGTTCAGACAGGGAGGGAATATTTCCCTGGAGCTTGAGTAACTGGAAAGTGATGGTGTCCGTGACAAAAGGGATTTTGTTTTACAGTGGTTGAAAGTTTTAAAACTGTTATATTCAGACAGTTTAATTTATTTTCTTTAATTTTATTTGCTGTGCAAAAAACTTTTACAACATTTTAAAACCAAAATTTACAAACTTTGTGTTAAAGATAAATGTTAAATAAAATCCATCAAACCTTCCCTCACTGAAACCTGTTGTGGAAGTGCAATCTCCTGGAGAATCCCTGCCCACTCCTTCCTACCCGGGCTCCATGGCTATATACATACCTGGGAGATAGCAGCAGGAGGAGACCATTCAGCCTTTCAATCCTGCTCCAACATTCAATGGGAAACAGCTGACCATCCAGCTCAGTCTCCTGTGCCTGCTGTGTTCCAATCCCCTTTCATGACTTTACCTCGAAGAGCTATATCTCAGTCCTCCTTTGGTTTCACTGCCTTTTGTTCCAGTGACGTTGCTGTGTTACTGTGTGGGTGTAGGCAGGGGTAATGTGATGGTGCTGCCTCCTGGAGGATGCACTCAGTGTCCCTCATCATCCTGCAGTAACATCAACTGGGGTTCAACAACTAGAGATAGAAACCATTTCCAGGATATGGGCATCACTGGCTCAGCCAGCATTTATTCCCCATCTCTAGTTACCCTTGAGAAGATGGGAGTGAGCTGCTGTCTTGAACCATTCACAGTCCATTTGGTGCAGATAGACCAACAATGCTGTGAGGGAGTGTTGCAGGATTTTGGCCGAGTGATTCTCTATCTTTGGTTCTTCAAATGCTGGTTAACATAATCACAATCTGCACATGATTTTGAGATTTCAGTCTGCAAACCTTCACCATGTAGCACCCTGTATAAAGGAATATGTACAGGTTAGAAATTCAGAACAGACAATTCTAGCTTCTCTGGAATATCTTATTCCCCTTTCTTCCCCCGAAGCTGTTACCCTCCAGCCCACTTACTCTCTCCCACCATTCTGACTCTGCTACCCCCTAGTGTACACCCTCCCCATTGTCATGGAGTTACTGATAAACAGATCCATGCCACCACTTCCCGTCCCTGGTTAGACTCTGCACCCTTTCTGGGTTCACTTCCTTTCCCTTCAGTTGCTGCAAGTCAATAATGTAACAGCAGAATGAAACAAAAGGAAACAGAAAGGGAGGTGGCAGATCCTGGACAGAAGAGGAACCTTCAGTCTGGGAGAATCGGTCAGATCCTTCTTTGTTTCCCATTGGTCGATGTCCAGTGTTATGACGAGTTGGGAATGGCCTTTGGACCCGCATGGGTGTAGTGACACTTTGACCCCCCGCCCCTCCTCCAACCAATACGCTCCTCCTCCAGCCAATCCCAGTGTGAAGTACTTTCTGCTAGTTACCCCAAAGCACATGCTCCGAAATCAGCCCACATTCTGTACATTTACAGTGCCAGGCATCCCCACACACGTGTGGTCCCCGCCTCAGGGATTGTGGGAGTTGTAGTCCCCATGAAGCCACTGGAGACATGTTTCTGTATAGTGAATGAAAAGTGTGGACTGGAGGGTGTTGTGTATAGGATCCCCATTCAGACACACAGAACATATGGGCTGTCACTGGATTTTACTGAGACATCTGCTTCCACAACCTGATTTCTGATGTAAAGAACACAGATTCAGCCAATTGCGGGGCAGGGAGGTTAATAAGGGGGAGCAGATTTTACCAGAGGTGGCTCAGTGGCCAGCACCACTGCCTCACAGCGTCAGGGACCCGGGATTGATTCCAGCCTTAGCTGACTGTGTGGAGTTTACACGTTCTCCCCATGTCTGTATGGGTTTCCTCTGGGTGCTCCAGTTTCCTCCAACAGTCCAAATATGTGGAGGTTAGGTGGATTGGCCAAACTAAATTGCCCACAGTGCCCATGCATGCGCCGTTTAAGCCATTAAACCTGGGAAATGCAGGGTCACAGGGATAGGGTGGTTCTGAATGGGATGCTCATCATAGGTTGGTGTGGACTCCATGGATGAATACCCTGTTTCTGCACTATAGGAACTCTATTCTATTCTCAGGAAGAATGTACTTGTCTCAATGTGTTGTGAATCTGTGGAATTTCCTATTCAAAATGCGGTAGACGCCAGGCAATGAGCAGATTTAATGAAGGGATGTTGAATTTGCAATGAGCTGAAGGGTGAGAGAGAGCAGGCGGGAAAATCCAGCTGAGACTGAGGTGAGCTCAGTCATCACCGTATTAAATGGTGGAGCTGGTTCGAAGGGCTGCATTGCCTCTCCTGTACACAGTGCTCATCTTCTTCCGGTAATAACAGGAAAGCTGAATCCAAAACTCACCACATTCACCAAAGGAGATTTTCGGAAAATGCAGGATAATCAGGTGGGTTAGTGTTCCAAACTTAGATAGTGAGGAAGCGTGTGGGAGATAATGATTTTGCAATTTTAAACTGAGGGGAGATAGTGATTTATGATTTTAGACTGTGTCGTACATTCACACCGTCCAGAATACTCTGTTGTGAATATTTATCCTGTACTTTACTACAAAGTTAAGGTCACTGATAATGAAAACCAAAACACCCAGCAAACATCCCCTCACCTTGTAATCTGATAAAAAGACTTGTGATAAGTCTGGATGAATTTAGAGTACAGTTGGAAAGCGGGAAGATTAAATCCAATCCCAAGATCCTGAGCTTAAACAAAGGAGACTACAATAGGATGAGACAGGAGTTGGCTAATGTAAACTAGAAGCAAAGACTTTACAATGGGGCAGGTGACGGCCAATGGAGAAATATCAAAGCAATTTTTCCAAGTGTTGAGCAAAAGTCTATATCCATAAAAAGGAAAGACTGTAGGAAAAGGAGTAATCTGCCATGAGTGGCTAAGGAAATAAGGGAGTCTATCAAATTGAAATAGAAGGCATACAAATTGGCAATGACCAGCGAGAAACTAGGAGATTAAAAAACTTTAAAGATCAACAGAAATCTAGATGGGATTGGGGGAGATAAGTGAGGAGTAGCTAACCCGAGGGCCAGAATAGCAGTTGACACTGCTCGAGGGGAAGATGTGGCCTCTGTAATTGTTGAAATACTTAACTGAAGTCTGCCATCATCGAGATAGCCCTGATAAAATTAAAAATTACGCCGTGCTCAGAAAGCTAGTGCTTCCAAATAAACCAGTTGGACCATAATCTGGTGTTGTGAGATTTATAACTTTGTCCACCCCACTCCAACACCGTCTCCTCCACATCAGAATCCTGACAGACAATCCCACTGAAACTGAAGCGCCTGTCAGGTACTGAAGTGAGCCACGGGGGGCTGTGGGGCAGGGGTGCGATGTGAAAACAATGTGCTGAATTGAACGAGACTTTTTAAACTGCCGTTGCCATGGAGATAATCCTGATAAACAGCCTCCATTCAAAGCTACAAACTTTGCTAACATGGACTTGGCTGTGTCGCAGTAATTTTTTCCAGACACACTGACATTTGAAATATTGTCCACGGACAGAATACACACCTTTCCTTCCAGATGAAAAGGCCAATGATATTCAGATCGGCACGGATCCAGTAACCATCAGGTCTGAACATGAAGCTCAATTTGAATTTCTCATTCACAAATCCACCCTTTCAGTACCCTACAACAGAGAAAACAACTCACCACTGTTAATACAGGATGGAACTTTATAAGATAATGATAGTATTAAATTGTAGTTTCCTTGTTCCCCCCAAAGCTTTAAATCTCAGTCTCACAATTTCTCTCTCTTGTTAACTGAAGACCAAACCAATCTCCTCACTCCTTTCCTCCACACCCAGTTTTCACAATCTCTCTCCTCTCCTTGAATTCAGTTGCCTAGCTCTTGTCTGCAGACTAAGAACCAAATCAATGATTCTGACTCTGAGCCTCCCGGGTGTTGGTGAATCCTCCCGCCAGGTCCCCAGGTTTCCTTCCTGGTCGGAATCGCATTGGGGAAAAATCAATCTGGAACCTCATTTATATTCCCCACCTCCACCCGCTGATGAGAACCATCCTGCACACACTGCATCCTGCACACTGGCAAAATCATATCTGGTTGAACTGAAATGAAGCAAGTTAGAACTCTAATTGCAGGCCCATCCTTGTCCCTTTCCATAACAATCCTGAATTTTCACAAAATGTGTTCTGATGACTTTCTGCAAAATCCTCCCCCATTCATACTTTGACCACTCGTCAGGATACCAGGAGAGGAGCTATTCCCCGGGTCCTGTTCCCAGAGGAGAAAGATAGGGAGCTAACAATGATAGATTAATCCCATACACCCATAGCCTCCCTCCCTGGCACTGGTTCCCCCCTCCGACAGCACATGTTCCAGATCACACAGGAGCCTGAGTGATTGACAGCAGCTACTGCCCAATAAGGTGGAGGGGACGGGGCTGGAGGACTGGGACAATGGGATTGTAAACAATGAATGAACGAGGAGGGACACTGGGGGATGGACAGGTCAGTGAGGGACAGGAGCAGTGTAGCAGCAGGAGGGGATCCTGGACAAACTGAGCAATGGGAGAGGCTGACAGGAGAGAAACTATAGAAAGGTTCTGTTAAGGCTCAGGCAGGGACAGCTGGGAGACAGAATGGCCTGGTGGCTTGGGCAGGTTTTCCAATCAGCCTCTTCAAAGATGCTGTTCCTCAACTCTGAACCCGATCCACCTGGTCCAGAGGCAAGGACACTATCACCATTTCTTGGTGGGCTAGTGGAAAGAAGGGAAGATGTTCTCAATCTCACTCACATGGAAACTCCATGAGCTCCTCCCACTTACTGTCTACAGTGGGTACAGAAGAGACAGAGCAGATGGTGGGGGGAGGGATAGGGATATAGGGACTGCCTTTCAAATGGAACTCACCTGTGTTGATGATATTAACAAGACTCAATACACAGTCACTAACACAAAGCTGGTGCACGTGAACTTTATCCAGAATATGAACACCCATAACTAGGTGACGCAGACCCCAGTGTACAGAGTTAAGTCCTGTATATTATTAACAGTTTTGTGTGTGAGGCATCACATCTCATGAACTTGAGTCAGTTTTTTAGAAGAAGTAACAAAAATGATTGATGAAGGCAGAGCGGTCGTCATGATCTACATGGCCTTCAGTCAGGCGTTTGACGAGGTTCCCGAAGGGAGACTGGTTAGCAAGGTTAGATCTCATGCAATACAGGGAGTACTAGCCATTTGGATACAGATCTGGCTCAAAGGTCGAAGACGGAGGATGGTGGTTGAGGGGTGCTTTTCAGGCTGGAGACCTGTGACCAGTGGAGTGTCACAAGGATCGGTGCTGGATCCACTACTTTTTGTCATTTATATCATTGACTTGGATGTAAACATAAGAGGTATTGTTAGTAAGTTTGCAGATGACACCAAAATTGGAGTTGGAGTGGACAGTGAAAAAGATTACCTCAGAGTACAAGGCATCTGGATCACATGGGCAAATGGGCCGAGGAGTTCAGTTTAGAAAAAAAGTGAGGTGCTGCATTTTGGAAAAACAAACCTTAGTAGGACGCATACAGTTAATAGTAAGTTCCTGGGGATGCTGCTAAACAAAGACCTTGGAGTGCAGCTTCATAGTTCCTTGAAAGTAAAGTCGCAGGTAGATAAGATAGTGAAGGTGGCAGTTGGTCTGCTTGCTTTTATTGGTCAGAGTGTTTAGTATAGGGGTTGGGAGGTCATATTGTGGCTGTACAGGACATTGATTAGGCAACGTTTGGAATATTCCATGCAACTCTGGTCTTCCGATCAGAAGAATGTTCTCAAACTTGAAATGGTCAGAAAAGAATTGCAAGGATTTGCCAGTAGTTTTGCCTGGCGTGTCGGAGGCTGAGGGGTGACCTTATAGAGATTTATAAAATCACGCCGGACATGGGTAGGTTAAATAGACAACGTCTTTTCCCTGTGGTGGGGGAGTACAGACCTAGGGAATAGGGAGATGAGGGAAGGCAGGGATGGGGTGGCAGAGGGTGGGGAGACAGAGAGGCTGGCGGGATAGAGAGGGGTGGCACAGAGAAGGGGGAAGAGAGAGATGGGGAACAGACAGTAGGGACAGAGGAAGCAACGGGAACAGGTGCGGTGAGGCAGCAGACAGACAGATGGGGTCAGACAGAGAGGGGGAGACGGGGATAACAAACAGACAGGGGAGACAGGCAGAGAGGGGGAAGATGGAGAGAATTTTTACAGATCAAAATTCAACCCTGTTGCTGTTTTCTCTCCATCCCCTTCAATCCCTCTGAAGGGCTCAGAACAACTGCATAGTAAACTGCAAAGTAGAGTTTCAGGGAGATCATTTGTTGACATTTGGGATGGTGACCATTATTGGTCAAGGCACTGATTAATAAATGGACTGGGTTCAATTCCACTGTCTGTGTGGTGTTCACACATTCTCCCAGTGTGTGTCTGCGTGACCTTCCTCTGGGTGCTCTGGTTTCCTCTCTCAATCCAAAGTCTTGCAGGTAAGGTGAATTCGCTGTGGGAAATGAGAGGTTACAGAGTTAGGGTGGAATGCTGTTCCGTTGATTGGTATAGTCTCATGGGCCGAATGGCCTGTTTTCACACTGTAGGGATTCTGTCACTGAGTATAGAAGTTAGGAGGTCGTGTAGCGGCTGTACAGGGCATTGGTGAGGACAATTTTAGAATACTACATTCAATTCTGGTCTCCCTGATTTCAGAAAGATGTTACCACAATAAACTCAACCTCAATGACAGGTTCCTGGGAAATGCTGATGAATAAACAGACCGTGCAGTGTGGGTTGATAGTTCCTTGAAAGTGGGGTTGAAGGTAGACAGGTCGGTGAAGGTGATGCTTGTAATGCTAGCTGTTATTGGGCAGCGCATTGAGGATAGGAGTTGGGAGATCATGTTTTGGTTGTACAGTTTATTGGCTCGGCCACTTTTGTGATTTCCGCACTGCTTTCAATTCCAGTCTCCCTGCTCTCGGATGGATGTTGAGAAACTTGAAAGAATTCAGAAAAGATTTACAAGGGTGCTGCCAGTATTGGAACATTAGAACCATAGGGAGAGGCTGAATAGGCTGAGGCTATTTTCCCTGGATCACTGAACACTTGAGGTGGCATTGCAGAACTTTATAAAATTATGAGGAGCAAGGATAGGGTGACTAGTCATGGTTTCTTTTTTATCCCAGGGTATGGGAATCTAAGAGTAGAGAGCATAGGTTTAACAGGAGAGGGGAAAGACTTCAAGGGGATTTGGAGGCTTTGGAGAGGGTGAAAACAGGTTTACCAGGATGTTGTCTGGATTAGGAGAGGCTGGAAAAACTTTTGTCTTTGGCAAGTCAGTTGCTGCAGGGTAACCCGAGACGCACAGACAGAGTGAATAATGTGTATCTTTTCTCCAAGGTGGAAGTGACAAATTCTAGAGCCAGACATTTAAGAGGAGAGGGGGCAGTTTAAAGGAAATGAAAACCAAAACAACTGCAGATGCTGTAAACCAGGAAGAGAAACAGAAGTTTCTGAAAACGCTCGGCAGGTCCAGCAGCATCTGTGAAGAGAAATCAGAGTTAACGTTTCTGAGGAAGGGGGACCAGTCCCGAAACATTAACTCATTTTTCTTCACAGACGCTGCATGACCTGCTGGGCATTTCCAACAATATCTGTGCAGGTTTAAAGGGAGATATGTCAGACAAGTTTCTTAAGCAGAAGGTGGGTCAGTGACTAGAATGTACTCTCCTGGGAGATGGTAAAAGCAGAAACAATCACAATGTTTTTGAGGGGTTTGGGCAGACACACAAGCAGGCATGGGGTGGCAGGGATATGGATCACGTACAGGCAGATGGAATTAGTTTGGAATGGCATCATGATCCACACAGACACGGTGGGCCGATTATTCTGGTGCTGTAACTGTTACATTTTCCAAAGGGAAGAATGTCTTTTGAAGAAGTAACAAAGGATTGATGAGGGCAGAGCGGTGGACATGATCTATGTGGACTTCAGTAAGGTGTTCCGCAAGGCTCCTCATGGGACACTGGTTAGCAAGGTTAGATCTCATGGAATACAGAGGAAACCAGCCATTTGGATACAGAACTGACTCAAAGGTAGAAGACAGAGTGGTGGAGGGCTGCTTTGCAGACTTGAGGCATGTGACCAGTGGAGTGTCACAACAATCGCTGTTTGATCCACTACTTTTTGTCATTTATATAAATTACTGGGATGCGAACATAGGAGGTATGGTTAGTAAGTTTGCAGATCACACCAACATTGGAGGTGTAGTGGACAGTGAAGAAGATTACCTCAGAGTACAATGGGAGCTTGATCAGATGGGCGGATGGGCTGAGGAGTGGCAGATGGAGTTTAATTTAGAAAAATGTGAGGTGCTGCAGTAAGGACTTATCCACTTAATGATAAGGTCCTCGGGAGCATTGCTGAACAAAGACACCTCGGAGTGCAGATTCATAGCTTCTTGAAAGTGGAGTCGCAGGTAGATAGGATAGTGAAGGCAGCGTTTGGTATGATTTCCCTTATTGGTCAGAGCATTGAGTACAGGAGTTAGGAGATCATATTGCGGCTGCACGGGACATTGCTTAGGCCACTGTTGGAATAATCCATAGAATTCTGGTTTCCTTCCTATCAAAACAATATTGTGAAACTTGAAAGGGGTCAGAAAAGAATTTCAAGGACGTTGCCAGGACTGGAGGATTCGAGCTACCGGGAGAAGTTGAGTAGGCTGTGTTCCCTGGAGCGTCACAGACTGATGGGTGACCTTATCAAGGTTTGCAAAATCACGAGGGGCATGGATAGGGGAAATACACAAGTTCAGATGGTTGGCATAGTCTCATTGGCCGAATGGCCTGCTTCCACACTGTAGGGATTTGGTCACTGAGTATAGGAGTTAGCTACAGTTGTGCTGTACTGGGCATTGGTGAGGCCAGTTTTAGAATGCTACATTCAATTCTATTCTCCCTGATTTCGGAAAAATGTTAGCACAATAGGGCTCAACCTCATAATGACAAGTTCCTGGGAAGTGTGCACAAACAAATACACTGTGCAGTGTGTGTTGATAATTCATTGAAAGTGGGGTTGAAGGTAGACAGGTCGGTGAAGGTGGTGTTTGGTATGCTCGCTGTTATTGGGCAGTGCATTGAGTATAGGAGTTGGGAGATCATGGTTCGGTTCTACAGTATATTAGCCTGGCCATTTTTGGAATTCCCAGACTGCTTTCCATTCTGGTCTCCCTGCTCCAGGAAAGATGTTGGGAAACCTGAACAAGTTCAGCAAAGATTTACAAGAGTGTTCCCAGTATTGGGACATTTGAACCATAGGGAGGGGCTGAGGCTATTTTCCCTGGAGCAGGAGATGCTGTGGGATGGCTTTATACAACTTTATAAAGTTGTGAGGAGCAACAACAGGGTGACTAGTCAGTTTCTTTATTCCCAGGTTAGGGGAGTCCAAAAACAGAGGGCATAGGTTTAACGTGAGAGGGGAAAGACTTCAAGGGGACCATAGGAACAACTTGCTTGGTACATGTATAAATGAGCTGATTGGCATGGACGATTAGGACAGAGGGTCTGTTTCCATTCTGTACATCTCTATGACTCTGTTTCACAAAATTTGAGCAGGGATTCAGAAAATATCTACAAGGTTATTGCTAGGACTGTGGAGTTAAAGGGAAAGGCTGAATAAGCTGGGGCTTTTTTCCCAGAGCTTCCGAGACTGAGGGGATACCTTACAGAGAAGCACAGATAGGGTGAATAGCCAAGGTCTTTGTTCCAACCCAGTGTCGGGGAGTTCAAAACTACAGGGTATTGGATTTTAGGTGAGAGGAGAAAAGGTTTCAAATGGACCTGAGGGCCAAACGGTTCACTCAGAGGTTGGTGAGCGTATGGAATGAGATGCTATAGGAATGATGAACACAGGCCAAATTAAATTTAAAAGGCGTCTGGAGGGGGACATGAATAGAAAGTGTTCATGTGTGATATAGGCCAACTCTCCCAAATGGAGCTGGGTCAGGTTAGGATATCTGGTCGACATGGACGAGTTGGACTGAAGGGCCTGTTTCCGTGCTGGATAACTCTCTGACTCGAAGTGCCTCAGCAAAATGGTGGAAATCCACAATAAAAACAAAACCTGCTGGAGATCCTCAGCGGGTCAGGCAGCATCTGAAATGGTGACAGATGCAGGAAACAGTGCAGCCTTGAAGTAGTGTTGAGATGATCACACCAAGCACTACAATATCGATTACTCGCTGAGTGCCAGAACGTGGAGCGAGAATAAATAGGTATTTGATGACCAGCATGAATACGATGGGGTTGGAAAGCTGACGTTCTAGGTCAGGACTATTCATCAGGACTGACACAGGGTCCCGACCCAAAACATCAACTTTCCTGCTCCTCTGATACTGCCTGACCTGCTTCGCTCCCCCAGGTCGACATTGACTTCCAGCAATGCCCCCATTTTATCCATACTGGTGATTGTGTTCAGATCAGGCAGCATCAGTAGTGCTTGGTGTGACCATCTCAACACTAGTTCAAGTTCTACCTGCGCCTCTACTTTCGAGGAATTATGAATCTGCACTGCAAGGTGTCTTTCTTCAGCAACACTCCCCAGGACCTGACCATTAAGTCTATCAGTCCTGCTAAGCTTTGCTTTTCCAAAATACAGCACCTTGCGTTTATCTAAATTAAACTCCATCTGCCACTCCTCAGCCCATTTGCCCATCTGATCAAGATCCCATTGTAATCCGAGGGAACATACTCCATTGTACGCTATATCTTCAATTTTGGTGTCATCTGCCAACTTACTAACTATACCTCCTATGTTCACATCCAAATCATTTATACAAATGACAAAATGCAGGGGGCCCAGCACAGATCCTTGTGGCACCCCACTGATCACAGGCCTCCAGTCCAAATAACTATCTTCCACCATTACCCTCTGTCGTCTAACTTTGAGCCAGTTCTGTATCCAAATGGCTAGTTCTCCCTGTATTCTGTGAGATCTAACCTTGCTAATCAGTCTCCCATGGGGAACCGTGACGAACGCCTTACTGAAGTCCATACAGATCACATCTACCGCTCTGCCCTCATCAATCCTCTTTGTTACTTCTTCAAAAACAGCTCAATCAAGTACGTGATACACGATTTTCCACACACAAAGCCATGCCGACTATCCCTCATCATAGAACATAGACAAGTACAGCACAGAACAGGACCTTACGTCCACGATGTTGCACCGAGATTTAATCCTAATGTAAAACATACTAACTTAACCTACGCACCCCTCACTGCTATCCATGTGCACGTCCTGCAGTCGCATAAATGTGCCCAAAGACTTCGCTTCCACCACCAACGCTGGTAACGCATTCCATGCATTCACAACTCTCTGTGTAAAACACCTACCCCTGACGCGTCCTTTATACCTTCCTCCTAAAATCTTCATAGTATGACTTCCCATACAAGTCAATCCTGCCCTATGGAAAATTCTCTGGCTATTGATTGTATCTATTCCTGTCATTATTTTGTACAACTTTAAGGTCTCCTCTCTTCCTCTTTCTGTCCAGAGAGAAGAGTCCGAGCTTATTCAAACTTTCTTCATACAGGAAACCTTCCAGTCCAGGAAGCATGCTAGTAAACCTTGTTTGCACCCTCTCCAAGACGCCAATTTTTATTTCTCACTTGATGATGGCCCTTTCTGATTCCTGCGCTGAGCTTCTGAATTTCATCTTAAAACTCTGTGTCTCACTTACCTCCCAAAAACATCGACCAGCCATGTGTCATCTATTCTAGTATCACCGTTTCTGACCTGATGTCCAATGGAGCCGGTCATATTCCTATAATAAACATCTCAGCTGTATACAGAACAGAAAGAGACTCTGGTGATCCAACTGTGAGAAAGAAAACTACCACCGAACTATCCTGATCTATTTTCCAGTACTTGTGGAAAAGTCTCCTCTATCATAGCATCGCAAGTGCACACGAAGTACATCTCAAATGTTTTCGGGATTTGTGTCTCCCACCCTGACAGACAGTGAGGTTTAGTGCAACTGTTGCTCTATGACGACATCACCCACAGGAACACAGAGCAGCTGGGTCTGTGCAAACCAGAGATCGCCCATACATTGGGAAGGATGGCAGGGTCCCTGAGAGGGGGCACAGGAGATTTACCAGGATGGTACAAGGAATGGGGGATTTTATTTGCAGGGACATGGGTGTTAATGGTACAAATCAATAATATCCATATACAATAGATGGACTCTCCTTTCTAACCTCTCCCCTTGCCTGGGCTGGGTAACCTTCAGGTTAAAACCACCACCAGCCATCTCTCCCTAATGGGAGAGCAGCCCTATGGTCTAGTCGGACAATGCTGCCTTTCCCTTTTACACTGTGATGCCACTGTGCCTCGGGGGTGGGGAGAGGGAATGCTGAAGGTGGGGGATGGGACACCACTCAGGCACAGTGCTTTGTCCTGGAGGATGTTCACTTTCTTCAATATTGTTGGGGGCTGCACTGATGCAGGCAAGTGGAGAATGTTCCAACACAATCCTGATGTGTACCTTATCGAGAACAAACAGACATTGGGGAATCAGGGGTTTGGGGAAACTGATTGTTCTCCTTGTAGCAGAGCAAATTGTGGCTGCCCTGTGACAGAGGGGTTTACAGAAATTATACATTAGGATAATCAACCTTACACTCATCAGCTCATCATAAACTGTTGACAAGACATATATGAAAGACTTGGGGGAGATCTATTGACAGGATGGTTTGATTCAAACGAGAACTTTTATGCATCAAATAGGAATGAGCTGGAACACAATACTCACAACTAAATGCAAATATCCAGGTCTTTATGAATTGTGTAATTCTGTCAGAGTTTGGTGTTACAAATACTGAGGTTACCATCTGAATGTCCACCTGTAATACAAGTTTATAAAATCCGTCACTGTAAGATCAGGTTAGAAACTCGCACCATCTCCTCCTCCTGGCCCAGGATGACTGGACACATTACCCCTTGTGGAGGTCAGCAGTCAATTCAGGGGGAAATCTACGTGGGTTTCTATCAGTTTCCATCTTGAGACTTCATGTGACCAAACAGGGCAGATCTTTGACACATGGGAGAGAATGTTCCAAGAGTTAGTGAGATGTGGAGAGCAGGATTTGCTGCTTCTTCTTTCCTTCCGTGGTGCTGCTGTGCCTCATCAATAAGACATGGGTTGGGGGGGGGCGGGGGTGCTGAAAGGCTCATGCAGCGCGATGGGCAAGTTGTCACCATTCTGACCAAATAGGCAGCAAGCTTCTCCCAGTCATTCCATAGAGTATCCCTTAAAAGACAGGAATTCTGCATGCTTCCCACTGCCCAGTGTTCCCAGGAAAAGTTTAGAAGAATGATGGGGAAAATCTCCTAGGAAAGGCATAACAGTAAAGTTCCAAAAGGATTATAAACAGTTTACAGAGAGGGATTCATTGGAGAAGTGGGCAACAAGTCGGCAAATGGGAAAATGTGAGGTTGTTCATTTTGGAGAAGATAATAAAAAGAACAGAGGACTATGTAATTCGTGGAAACTGTAGAAAGCTGCACCACAAAGGGAGCAAGAGGTAAATGTGCAGGAAACAAAGCAAGCTAGCACAAAGTTACACCAGGTTATCAGGAAGGGGAATGGAATATTGCTCCTGATTTCAAGGGATTTGCAGTATAAGAGTTTGATGTATATACCTGAGAGCAACTTTATACAGTGCGAGTGAGACCACATCTGGAGGAATGAGAGAAGTTTTGCTCCCTTTATTTAAGGTAATACATCACTTCATCAGAGGCATTCAGAGAAGATTGACTGGGATGATCCTTGGTTTGAAGGGATTCTCTTTTAAGAAAAGGCTGAACAAGTCGGGACTCTACTCACTCGATTTGGGAAGAATGAGAAGGGAACTCTTTCAAACATATCGGCTTCCTCAGGGGTTTGACAAGGTAAAGACTGACAGGATGTGTCCCAGCATGAGGGAACCTAGAACCAGACTCTGGGTCAGTCACAGAATCAAGGGTTTTGTCAACTTTAATGCAACACCAACACGGGTAAGGGGTTTCAGTAGCAAGGGGGAGACAAGCAACATTTTACAGATTGGAATTCCTGGTGTTTGTGATTGTGTAGATGTCTGATCAGAACGTCACCTTGGGGTCAGAATAGGAGAGCAATATTGTGAAGAGTGTAGTTCTGCCTCAGTTCCCAGTGAGAGAGAGGGGCTCAGCAGTAAGGGAAAGGAATTTGTAACAGCAACTGAAGGCAATGAGTTTAACCATTGCAATGTTTCATTGGAGGAAATTTCAGCTAATCGAGTAGTGGGAGTGTGGCAAGCAGTTTGATAACAGTGGAGTAATGGAGAGGGATGATGGGGAGGTAGAGCTGGACATTGTCAGTGTACATGTGAAACCTAACAGTGCTTTTGGACGATGTCACTTCCTGGCAGTATGTAGGTGAGAAACTGGAGGGACCAAGGATAGATCCTTGAGGGACACCAAATACAAGGACTTCAGAAAGGAAAGGGAGAGTGGAGATGGAGAAGGATTTTCCAACAACCTTGAAGTAAAATATTAGTTAGTAGCAGAATGTGTGAGCAGGACATAACCAGAAAAGACAGACAGAACAAGGAACGATATCTGTGAATTGGTAAGGGGGAGTGATGAGGAAGAGGAGCCTGACTCCAAAACTGTTATTTCGACATTCGTGAGATCACCCAACCCCACCCGAGTCTCAGCTAATTGACTGAAATACTTGTCCATCCCTGTGTTATCTCCAGACTTCATTATCCAAACACACTCCTGGCCAGCCTCCCACATTCAACTTACACATAATCTCAAGAATATCTAAAACTCTACTGCCCAAGCGCTCACTTGCTCTAAAACTTGTTGATCCAACAAAGGGCTCCCGTTTACAAGCAACTTAAAATTCTCCCTTGATGTAATTCCTGGCTGTGAACATCCCTGTCTCCCTGCACCACACAACCTGTGAGACCCCGACAACTCATTTTCTTTCAGACTCCCAACGATGCATTTATTCATTGCTTCACCGGATTGGCTGTTTCTACTGTTGTCAAGGCAACATGGTTTGGAATTCCTATCCTAACCCTTTCATATCTGTTTTTCTCCTTTAAGGTATTCCCGAAAACCTGCTTATTTGGCAATTCTTTTGATCACCTGACCTAATATACCCATCTGTTGCCTAATGTCAGAAATTATCAATAGTATTTCTGTAAAATTATAAAAATGATAAAAATACAAACTGTTGTTGATTTGCACATACATTTTCAACTTTTCTCTGTCGCTGAGTGAATAATCTGTAATGTCTCTTACCCAACCACATTGTGGGAGCACCTTCACCACACAAACTGCAGCTGTACAGGAAGTCAAACATCACCCTCTCCACAGGCAATGGGGCTTTGGCATTAATCACTGGGATCTGTGGAGGGAGAAACACACAGTTGATATTTCAGGGAGTGCTAAATGCATTACAGGGAATGAAAATGTTGCAGATTTCGATGGTCAGAAATAGAGGGAAAATGCACTCTTTTGTTGTAAAAAGGAATTATTCACTCGCAAAGTGATTGTGGAAAATTCAGTCCGTTTAGAGAGCAGCACGTTGTTAGGGGTTGGGCAGCAGAGGAAAATTAACTCACAAAAGGTCTGTGAAAGTAACAGTAAAACACTGAACAACCCAAACACCCTGTTTCCCAACACTTTAACTCCCCTTCCCGCTCCACCAAGGACATGCAGGTCCTGGGCCACCTCCACTGTCAAATCCCAGGCATCTGATGCCTGGAGGAAGAACGCCTCATCTTCTGTGTTCGGATCCTCCAACCACATGGGATCAATGTGGATTTCACCAGTTTCCGCATTTCCACTCCCCCCAACCTTATCCCAGATCCAGCCTTCCAACTGGGCACCACCTTCTTGTCCATCTTCCTTCCCACCGATTGGCTGCTGCTTGACCGGCTGTGCTTTTCCAGCATCACACTCTGACATTGAAAACACCCTGACTCTGACACTCTGTAATTCCTGCCCTATCACTCCCTGCCAGGCAAAGCTGTGCATGTGTCCCCCTGCAGCTTGCCCCTCACAAAGTTGGCAGCCACACTCCTGTCCCATGAATCACTGCCCCCAATAAAGGTGGCGGCACTCACTCGCACCATTCACCATTTGAAGCATTTTCCCGTTTGCCACAAACACGGTCCTGGGATTTTCAAATTTGTGTTTTCCGATGTGCACTAAGTTCTGTAAAATGTCTCAGCCCGTTCCATTAAAATTTCCTTTTCTTCCTGGTCAATATGTCTTTCCTTTCCCCTGCCCTGCACCTTCACACGTTCCCAATGCCACGCCCCTCATTCACTCCGATTGGTTGGAGGACCGACAGGCACTGCCTGGTCTTCCAGTCCCATCCCTATCTTCTTATAAGAGGTATAAGAGAGAGAGGGTTCATTCCCGTTTCTACTGATGTCAGACATTAACAACAACTACCTGCATTGTATGGAGCCTTTCACACTAACAATTCTCCTAAAGTGGTTCACGAATGCTGGAAACATTGATTAAAGAGAACAACTTTAAGATACATATTTAAGGAGAACAGAGGGGGTTAGGAAAGATATTCAAGAGGTTTTTTTTTAGATTAGATTACTTACAGTGTGGAAACAGGCCCTTTGGCCCAACAAGCCCACACCAACGCTCTAATGAGCAACCCACCCAGACTCAATCCCCTACATCTAACACTACGGGCAATTTAGCATGGCCAATTCACCTAATCTGCACACTTTTGGACTGTGGGAGGAAACCGGAGCACCTGGATGAAACCCACACAGACACGGGGAGAATGTGCAAACTCCACACAGACAGTTGCCTGAAGTGGGAATTGAACGCTGGTCTCTGGCGCTGTGATGTAACAGTGCTAACCACTGTGCCGCCCGTCTGCAGCTCCAATCGTGGAGTGATGTATGTGGGGAACAGCTTACAATGGAGACAGTTAGTGGTTAACCACAGCTTAACAACCCCATGTCCTAGCCCCCTACCCCACACACCAGGCCTTGTTCTCACAGCCTGCCATTACACACCACCTATGGTTTGCCACTAAGTCTCCATTAACAGCTAGTCACCCTCCCCCAGCCAGATAGTTATCTACTCCTTTATCCAACCATTCTTCTCGCTCTATCCATACCTATCCTTTACTACTTACATCCTCCCCTAAACCCTACCTTCTACATATAAACCAACATTTGTTCTCACAGTAACATCAGCTGTGAGGCAGGGACACCGGATCTGAAACGTTAACTCTGATTTCTCGTCACAGATGCTGCCAGACCTGCTGAGCTTCTCCAGAACCTCCTGGTTGTTGTTTCTGATTTACATCTTCCGCAGTTCTTTTGGTTTTAATTTACCGGGGTTTGTAATTCAGGTCCTACAGCCTCTGTCCCAGTCCCTGCTGTCTCTCCCAGCCCCACCCAGTGACACTGCACCTTCACAGCTCATGGACAGGTGTCGTCTTGCTGGCCACACCCCTCATTCACTCCCATTGGCTGCAGGGCCACACAGACTGTCCTCCCATTGGTCTGGAGCTGCCATCAATCAAGCCATCCCCCATTGTGAGGTGAGTGGTGGGCTCCTCGCTCTCTCTGCCTTGGGATGAGATTCATACTTCACAGTGAATGGGGCAGTATCACAGAGCACAGGGGCTGGGGGCTATTCAGCCCATTGAGGCTGTGTGCTCTCCCTCTGGAGATGCTGCAAATCCGTCCCAACTCCCCTCGCATTTACCCACAGCCTCCCAATCTTTCCATAGAAAGTAAAATTGCAAATCTGTTTGAGAACACCCGCTGTTCAGACTGTTCCAGATGCTCAGAAGGTACTCAGTAAAATATAGGTCACATATTCACATTACTTTCCATTTAACAAAGTAGTTACTAATATTGTGACATTGTTAACAATTCCCCTCTCTCTGCAAATTAAAATATCCCAGAAAAAAATTTGCACCTGGTCGCAATCACTGCTTAATCTTCTCAGATCCAAGAATTATCTGTGCTGAGATGTTCAGCCCAGAAACAATGGACCAACTCGCCCATGCCAACTAGGAATCCTAAACTAACGGAGTCCCACTTGCCAGCTATTGGTCTGAATTCCTCAAAACCCTTCCTCATCACGTACCCAATCGGATGCCTTTTAAATGTTGTAATTGTATCAGTCTCCACTACTTCATCTGGCAGCTCATTCCATTCACACACCACACTCAGCTTGAAAACGTTGCCCTTTTGATCCCTTTTAAATCTTTGCCCTCTCAACTTAAACCCACATGGTCTTGTTTTGGACTCACCTAACCTGGGGGAAGAAAAGACCCCAGCTGTTCACCATATCCACGCCCCTCGTGATTTTATAAATCTCCCAAACGTCACCTCTCAGTCTTTGATTCTCAAGGAAAATTAACCCCAGCCTATTTAGCCTCTCCGTGTAGCCCAAATCCTCCAACTGTAGCAAATCTCTGTAAATCTTGTCTGAACCATTTCAAGTTTCTCAACATCCTTCTCAGAAAAGGAAAATTCGAACTGAAAACGGAATTCCAGAAATGGCTTTATCATAGAACAAAGAACATAGAAAAATACAGCGCAGTACAGGCCCTTTGACCCTCGATGTTGCGCTGACCCAAGACCACCTAACCTACACGAACCCACTATCCTCCATTTGCCTATCCAATGCCCGTTTAAATGCCCATAAAAAGGGAGAGTCCACCACTGCTACTGGCAGGGCATTGCATGAACTCACGACTCGCTGAGTAAAGAATCTACTCCGAACATCTGTCCTATACCTGCCTCCCCTTAATTTAAAGCTATGCCCCTTCGTAATAGCTGACTCTATACGTGGAAAAAGGTTCTCATTGTCAAATGTCCTATACAGCCACAATATAACGTCCCAGCTTCTGTATTCAATGCATTGACCAATAAATATAAGCATACCAAGCACCACCTTCACTACCTGCCGACCTGCGACTCTACATTCAAGGAACAATGTACCTCTTTTTTCAGCAACACTCCCCAGGACTTTACCATTAAATGCATTAAGCCCTGTCCTGATTTGCCTTACCAAAATGCAGCAGCTCACATTTGTCTACATTGAACTCCATCTGCCATTCCTCACTCGAATGGCCCATCTGATCAAGATCCTGTTGTATTCTAAACTAACCTTCTTCACTGTCCACTACATCTACAATTTTGTATTTTCTGTAAACCAACCTCATATATTCACATCGAAGTCATTTATTTAAGGACCAATATCCATTCCTGCAGCACATTGTTTTTCAGAGACTTCCAATCCACAAAGCAACCCTTCATCACCACCCACTGTCTCCTACCTTCAAGCCTGTTTTGTATCCAAACAGATAGTTCTCCCTGCATTCCATGTTATCTAACCTTGCTAACCAGTCTGCTCTGTGGAACCTTGTTCAATGTCCATATGTACAATGTCCAAAGTCTGTCTTCATCAATCTTCCTAGCACTTCTTCAAAAAGAAACTCAATCAGGTTAGAGCGACAATTTCCCACGCACAAAGCCTTGCTGACTCTCGAATCATTCCTTGTCTTTCCAAATACATGTAAATCCTGTCCCTCTGAATCCCTTCCAACAACTTGCCTGCCACTGACTTCAGGCTCACTGTTCTCGTGTTCCTTGGTCTTTTGTTACCACCTTTTTTTAAAAAAAATAAGAATGGCACCCGTCTCCCAGCACCTCACCTGTCACGGACGATAATCCCAATATGTCAGGGAGGGGCCCAACAATCACTTCCCGAGCTTCCCATAAATTTCTGGAATACACCTGATCAGGTCCCAAGGTTTTATCCACCTTGATGCAATTTAAGACATCCTGAAACTCCTCCTCTGTAACAGAGGCTTTTCAAGTTATCAGTATTCATTTCTCCAAACTCTTCCACATCCTTCTCCAGTGAAAAAAAGACATGGAATATTAGAGGTGCGAGGTAGGAGCGAAGGACTTCTGGGAAGGTGAGTCTAACTCAGTAGCTGATAGAGTAGCTCAGACTGAGCTGTCTCAGTCCACAAGGACAGAACTGTTCAAATGGGGTTTGCAGGAGGTGGTGATGGATCCAGCAAGACGGAAAAAAATACTACATCTTATCGTTATGAGCCTACCAGCTGCAAATGCATCTGTCCATGACAGTATCGGTAAGAGCGACCATCCCACAGTCTTTTTGGAGACAAGGACTCACCTTAAAGTTGAGAAAAACCTCCCTTGTGCTGAGTGGTACTATCACCGTGTTAAATGGGACAGATGTAGGAACTCAAACTGGATCCCTCTGAGGCACTGTGGGATAACAGCAGCAGCAGAACTGTACTCCAGCACAATCTGTAATCTCATGGGTTTGTACATCCCGCACTCACCCATCACAATGGACAGGAAAGAAGGGCATGCCATGAGCAGCACCAGGCGTACCTAAAAATGAAGGGCCAACCTGGTGAAGCTACCAAACAGGAATATCTGCATAATCAAACAGCATCAGCAGCAAGCAACAGAGCTAAGTCATTCCACAACCAATGGAGTGGATCAGGGCTCTGCAGTTCTGCCACACCCAGTTGTGAATGGTAATGGACAATTAAACAACTCGTTGCAGGAAGCACCACAGATATCCCCACCCTTACTGATGGAGGGGTCTCATACATCCATGCAGAAGATAAGATGACAGCATTTGCAGCAATTTTCAGCCAGATGCAAAGTGGGATGATCCATCTCAACCTTCTCCAGTGGTTCCTAACATCACAGATGTGAGCTTTAAGCCAGTTCGGTTGAGTTTGAATAATACAAACAAAATGGTTAAGTAGTGTAAAGGCTTTGGGTCCTGCTAACATTCTGGCAATAATACTGATAGCTTGTGCTCCAGAACTTGCCACCCACCAAGCCACGTACCGCTCCAGGACTGGCATCTACTGACAATGTGGAACGTTGCCCAGGGACGTTCAACACAAAAACAAAGGGCAATCCAATCCAGGCAATTTCCCTCTGTCAGTCCACACACGATCAGCAGTAAAGTGATGGAAGTAGTCATTAGCAGGACGACCAAGCAGCAGCTGCTCAGCAACAGCCAGCTGAGTGACACTCATTTTAGGCTCCACCAGGGCCACTCAGCTCCCGATTGTGTTACCGCCTGATTCACAACCTGACAACCAGCTGTATCCCAGAGGGGAGGGGAGGGGGACAGCTCAGTCCCACTCCAAGACTACTATTTCTAGCTGATTCCACCCTCATCTCAGCTCATATACTCAAACTCTCATTCATCGTGTGTTATCTCCAGACTTAATTATCCAAACACACTCCTAGCCAGCCTCTCACATTCAACCTCTCTGTAATCTCAAGAAAAATTGAAAACTGTCGCCCATGTGCTCACTTCTCCCCAAACATGTTGATCCATCAAAAGGCTCCTATTCATAAGCAACAACAATTTAGAGAACTCACTCTTCATATAATTCCTGGCTGTGATCATCCCTAGCTCCCTTCACCACACATCCTTCGAGACCTCGACAACCCATTTTCTTCGAGACTCCCAATGATTTGTTAATTCATTACTTCAACTGTGTGGCTGATTCTACAGTTGCTAAAGCAACATGGTCTGGAATTTGCAGACAAAACCTCACAGGTCTGCTTTCCACTTTTAAGACATCCCTCAAAACCTACTTTTTGGTAATGCTTTTGGTCACCTGACCAAATATCTCCAGCTCTGGCCTCATATCTAAAGTCCTCAATAATATTTTTGTGAAAGCATGATAATAAAACTACAAACTGTTCTTGATTTGGACATTATCTTCAAATCATCACTGTTGCTGTAATGAATAATCTGTAATGTCTCTTACCCAACCACATTGTGGGAGCATCTTCACCACACAAACTGCAGCTGTACAAGAAAGTCAAACATCACCCTCTCCCCAGGCAACAGGGCTTTGGCATTAATCACTGGGATCTGTGGAAGGAGAAACACAGTTGATGTTTCAGGGAGTGCAAAATGAATTACAGGGAATGAAAATGGTGCAGAACTTGATTGTCAGAAATGGAAGGAAAATACACTTGCTTATTGGAAAAAAGAATTCTTGACTGTCAAAAATATTCAAGATAAAAGTAATCTGATAATAGAGCAGTACATGGTCAGGGACTGGGCCACAGCGAAAAACTCATTTACAAAGGGTCTATAAAAGTAATAATACAGTAGTAAACAGACCAAAAATACACCCCCATGGTTGGAGACTGAGGAAGCTCGACATTGACAAAGTGGTCCTGAGGGAGCCCAGAGGTGAATCAGAGCAGGATTGGCTGCTGTCATCACAATGACTCTGTACCAGAGAGAGGCTGCACATGCGCCTGGCTGCACCTTGCCCCCTACAAAGATGGCGGCTCCGCACGTGTCCAGTGAATCCTTGTCCCGAATAAAGATGGCGGCGCTCACTCAGCCCTGCAGCCGCTGAGGCAATTCTCCATTTACTGCAAACACGGGACTGGGACGGTCACATTTGTGTTTTCCGACATGCACAATTTGTTTGTAAAACCTCTCCGCTCATAGCAACACAGTTTTTCTCCCGTTTCCCTGTTTATTTCTTTCCTTACCGTCTCCTTTCTCTCCATAACTTCCCGAGCATTCATTACAGCGACTGAGTCAGGCGCGAGGGTGATCACATGGTTCACAATAGCTCCGCCCTTCATTGACTGTGATTGGTTGGAGGACTAACCTCCCGCTAGGTCCTCCAGCTCCGCCCACCGTCCTTTCATTGGTCCGGTGCTGACATCAATCACCCGGGAATCACTGTTGGTTGGAGCATGCGCAGTGTGTCCTGCTTGTGCTGAGATGTTGGGTCATGTGATGGGAGGAAACAACAATGACTGCAGATGCTGGAACCCAGATTCTGGGTCAGTGGTGCTGGAGGAGCACAGCAGTTCATGCAGCATCCAAAGGGCAGAGAAAAAGCCCTTCATCAGGAATAAAGGCAGTGAGCCTGAAGCGTGGAGAGATAAGCGAGAGGAGGGTGGGGAGAAAGTAGCATAGAGTCCAATGGATAAGTGGGAGAGAGGATGAAGGTGGCAGGTCAGGGAGGAGAGGGTGGAGTGGATAGGTGGGAAAGAAGACAGGCAGGTAGGGCAAGTCCGGACAAGTCATGGGGACAGTGCTGAGCTGGAAGTTTGAATTAGGGTGAGGTGGGGGAAGGGGAAATGAGGAAACTGTTAAAGTCCCCATTGATGCCCTGGGGTTGAAGTGTTCTGAGGCAGAAGATGAGGCGTTCTTCCACCAGGCATCTGGTGGTGAGGGAGCGGCGGTGAAGGAGGCCCAGGACCTCCATGTCCTCGGCAGAGTGGGAGGGGGGAGTTGAAATGTTGGGCCACGGGGCAGTGTGATGGATTTGTTGGGGTGTCCTGGAGATGTTCCCTGAAGCACTCTGCTAGGAGGCGCCCCCAATCTCCCCAGTGTAGAGGAGACCACATCAGGAGCAACGGATACAATAAATGAAATTAGTGGATGTTTAGGTAAAACTTTGATGGATGCGGAAGGCTCCTTTAGGGCCTTGGTTAGAGATGAGGGAGGAGGTGTGTGCACAGGTTTTACAGTTCTTGCGGTGGCAGGGGAAAGTGCCAGGATGGGAGGGTGGGTGTCGGGGTGCGTGGACCTAACCAAGTAGTCACGGAGGGAATGGTCTTTGCAGAAGGCGGGAAGGGGTGTGGAGGGAAATATATCCCTGGTGGTGGGGTCTTTTTGGAGGTGGCTGAAATGTTGGTGGATAATTTGGTTTATGCGAAGGTTTATAGGGTGGAAGGTGAGCCCCAGGGGCGTTCTGTCCTTGTTATGGTTAGAGGGGTGGGGTGTGGAGGGCGGAGGTGCGGGATGTGGACGAGATGTGTTGGAGGGCATCTTTAACCACATGGGAAGGGAAATTGCAGTCTCTTAAAAAAAAGAGGCCATTTGGTGTGTTCTCTGATGGAACTGGTCCTCCTGGGAGCAGATATGACGGAGAAGGAGGAATTGGAAAATGGGATGGCATTTTTGCAAGAGGTCGGGTGGTTGAGAGTTTACTGAGGGTAAGAATTCCCTTTGCGTGAGCTCTGCAGTAGATTTCCTTTATTCATGGAGGGAATTGCCTTCCTACTCATTACTGTCTAGCTGTGACTGATGAATCAATGCCATCTGAATCAGTACATAAACACCCCATTTTCACAACATCTGAGATCTTTAGCACATTGTATCACACTCTTCTTTGGAGACAAATAAAATGAAACGGAGCCTCAAGGAATCGGAGCAGGCATAGGCAATTCATCCCTTTCAGCTTGTTCCCCCATTCTGTCAGATCATGGCTGGGCCAACCCAGGCCTCAACACCTCTTTTATGCTTGATCCGCATAGCCCTCAACTGCTCAATATTTCAAAACTCTATCTACCCTTTTTAAAATAATTTGAGATAGAATCATAGATTCCCTACTGTGTGGAAACAGGCCCTTCCGCCCAACAAGCCAGAACAACACTCCGAAGAGTAACCCAACCATTCCCCTCCCACATTTAACTTTCACAAAAGTTTGGGTGAGAAAATTCTAGCCATTCACTGAGAGAAAAAAATCTTTACTTTTTCTAAAATGAATGTTCCCTTGTTTGAGACTTCACTGGTGCTGGAAGATCTAGTCAACGTCCACCCTGTCAAGCTCCTCAGAATCTTGTTTCCATAACATCATCCCTGCTTATCTATTCTTGATAGGTCAACCCTTTCATGCTTGAAGCAGCTAAGTGAATCTGTTTTGAATGGTCTCCGATGTTGGTTTATCCTTTATTAAATATGGGAGCTAACATTGTATACAGCACTGCAAGTGAGGACTCAGCAACAGCCAGTGTGATTAACCAATCCTCAGTCCGTGCTAATACATTACCCAGATACCATGAGCTCCTCAATTGTGCAATTCACTTTTATGTAGCTCCCTATCATTTGCATTTTTAAATTCCAAATACAGAACATCATTGGATTGTCCTGCTAGTTATCTCCTCAATGAACTGTCGCAAATTTGTCAAATATAGTTTCTGTTTCACAAAACCCAGTCTACCATGTTTAATGATAAGCTTTTCTAAATGTCCTGCTATTTCTTACTTTAATATTTGACTCTGTGGATTCTTTCAGTAGATTTGCTAAGTATGATTCCCCTCTCTTAAATCCATGCGGACTCTGTCCAATCCTGTCACTGTTCAGTAAGAAACTTAAGTGTACTCCAATATAGTTAGTAAATGTATCTGTAGTTATTTCTAAAAATTGATTACTTATAAATGCTGGACCCATGCAACATCAATGAATTTGTGACTCTGAGTTTGGGTTATTGTGTTTTTTTACTGTTAATTCCTTTTCGTACTGTGTTATGCAGACAGCACCAAGTGATCACTCTGAATTGTGAGTAACTTTGATAATAATATATTTTAAAAATCACATCCCAACATGCTGCCTCCGTGCAAGGAGGATTTTATTCAATAGTTTGCAGATAAAACTGAACAGCATTTTGCTACAATTTGGCCAGACTGCAAGTTACACCAAAGTAGGAGTGCCTCACCTTTAGAGTGTTCCCAGATACCTTGCAACTGCAGTATTTTGGTTTGCACTCCGCTATATGTTGTTCTCACTTGCTTCTTTGTGAAAGATTACAAAATTAACTTGGATGAATGAAGTTATGTTTTCTTTCATCAATATTAGGAGAAAAAAAGTCAGTATTTCAAGTGCTGATAAAGTAAAATAAACTGATAATCAGTAGAAAGGGTTTAAGATTGATAGATTCTTGTTGCCTCGAGGAATTAAGGGCTACGGGGAGAATGCTGGTAAGTGGAGTTGAAATGCCCATCAGCCATGATTGAATGGCGGAGTGGACTCGATGGGCCGAATGGCCTTACTTCCACTCCTATGTCTTATGGTCTAAGATGGATATGGAACAAATGCTGGCAAATGGGACTAGATTAATTTAGGATATCTGGTCAGCATGGGCAAGTTGGACTGAAGGGTCTGATTTATGTATTGTACAACTGTGACTTCATTCTCTCAATTATTCAAGAAGTTGAATACGTCGAGTAGGAAAAGGAGAATTTATGCAGAGAATGCACTTGAAATGATGACTGAGGTATATCAAACTCACATTGTTTCATCACCTTTTCCTCTGGGTTCTTCAATGAACAAACTTGTTTTGTTCTCTGAATAACTATGGATCATGTGATTTGTTTTGTACAAAATATTTTGTTAGGATCGAGTGAACTATTAAGAAGTGTTCATGTTTAAAATTTAGGCAGCTTGATTGTTACTCTCCTCTTGGCCTGAACACCACTTTCCTGCCAGCCCTCCTTAACTCTTCAATCCATTACTGATGAAAAGTCTGTGTGTCTCTTATGTAAATTTACTTCATGTCCCAGAATCCACAGTGTTCTGAGATAGGGAATTCCCCAGGTTCCCCATCCTCTGAGAGAAGTAATTCCTCCAACTTTCCCTTCATTGTAAACTTAGGACGAGTCGTTGTAGATTGAATCATCTTCTCTGCCTCTACTCGGTCAATCCCTTGACCATTTTATAGACTCTCAATGATACCACCTCTCATTCTTAGGCTGCAGTGAATATGAATGTAAATAGTGGTTGTCGTTCAGCTTGTGGCATTTTGATAACTGTGGCAGAGGATGTTTGTTCAAAACTGAGCTCGACAGTTAGTGCTTTTCAAATAAGAAATAGTTGACGAGATTAAGTACATTAATATGTTGGCGTTTTGTTTTTAGGAAGACTTACTGTTGGGAAGATTTGGTTAAGGGAATATTGCAGTCAAAGCTGTGGAAGATTAACCCCCACCCATGTGTGAGGTAGTACACTGTGGTCAAAAGAATAAAGAGACCACTTCCTCTTTGGAAATATGTCCTTAAATAGGGCAGAGGGATCTGGAGATAGCAATGAGGCACTGGCAGCAAATGGCACCAGTTTGTGAGGTTAAATAGAAAAGTAGATCATGGGTTTATTTCTGGGAGGACAGAATGGAAATGTGTTCGATATGTGTAGAACCATGGACAGATCACCCTTGGAGCACTGCAAACAGTTCCGATCTACATATTGTAATATGAATGTAGAGGCAGTAGGGAAGATAAAGAATAGTTACTGGAATTATATTCAAACTGAATTTGAATTCATCAAGTAAGATTGGGCAGTCTTGTCTCATTGAAAAAGAGTGACATGGTCCAGTTACGTTTGATCGGGTAGACATGGAAAAGATGTTTCTGCTTGTGAATGACAGAACCCACTGGATCTGTGGATATAATTGTAATCACTATTAAATCTAACGGGGAATTTGCAGAGGGCGACAAAGTCTTTACCAAAAAGGGGTTTGAATGTAGAACTTACTTCATCAGGAATAATTGAAGCAAATAACAGATGAATTCAAGGAGGAGCTTGGAATACAAGAAATCAAAGAAAACTATGTTGATGGGTTTAGGTTGAGAAGGAAGCCTGTGTAAATCACAGATACTGAGAACCTGTTTTTGTGTCCTGAAACTATGCATCTGTGTTGTTCTGTGACATTTCTCTAGGAGCAGCAGCGGCAGCAGTAAACAAGACAGCTCACCCTTACCATTCTTGGAGAAAAGCAGAACCTCTGGCCACACAAAAGGGAAATAGCTCTACTGAGGAGGTGGTTCAAACAGTGGCCAACGACTCAATCTGCAGAGACAGTGTGCCTTCATTACCTGGTGAGAAAGGGGAATTCTTTAACCAGAAATGATGTTTTGTCCTTCCAATGATCTCATGACTTAAGCAGGGAAATGTGTCTCATCAGTTAGATGACTTGAATCAATCAAATCTTTTGCTGCGTTAGCACTCCTTCCCTACCCAAAGGATATGTGGGTCAAATAGGCACATGTCTTGCACTGCTTTAATTCAAGATTCCTTTATTCAGTCATGAGCTTAACCTATTCAATCCAAGTTCCTTGTGTTTCCCTTGGATCTGTGGTTGTGCACAAGGAAACTTAAACAATGTATAATTCAATATCAAAGTTGTGTTGAATCAATAATTGTAACCCCACTCTGCTCCGTGAGCAGATAGTTAATCCAAGGATTCTAGCTCAGCCCTTAACTTCAAGTTCAAGTTCTAAACCTTTCAGTGAGCAATGGAAAATAACAAAGAACAATGTCAATCATTTATTGTCTCTCCAGCCTCTGCTTCTGTTGCCACTGAATGCTCCCATAAGTTTGACGAGCCAATGACTAAAGATGAGATTGAAGAGAAATCCTTCCGTTCCCTTCTGCCATCAGAGAGCCAACACCACTTGCATATGGGGAAGGAACGCAGCCAGCAGGATGGTTCAGATGGGGACATAGTGCGGGACCAGTCGGCTTCTCTTATGGATTAGGGTGAGTGGTGTTACCAATTAGAGGGATCTCAGTGCTTGGAATAGTTGCTCCTCTCCATGTTCGAGGTACCTTGCCATGAGATTCAGATGGAGAGGACGAGGACCATATGGTGTAACGAGTGTGAGCCAACAGTTGGGCAGGGCCTGTGTTTCTGAAAAAAAAAGCGAGTACCACTCGGTCACAATGTGCCCAGAGTTTATAAATCATGAAGGAGAATAAATACTTGACATTGTTAATCTTTGTGATCGAGTTCCCATATAGTGAAGACAACGATTAATATTTATTGGGATTCCTTGCTCCCCCAATCAGATAAACACAAGGCAAATTTGACTGTGAAGCATGTCCCTGAATTTACACCTTTCTACTGTTCATTAAAGGTAATAAGATGCAAAAGATATTTTTGCAGAGGAATTTGATTTGAACAAGAGACATTTGTGCAGATAGTAAGAGGTATTTTAATTGGAAGGATATGTTTAGTGATATCCTGCATGGATTGATGTTGGAGATCTTATTATTCGCTATTCATAATGAAAGGAAAGCCACATTCAACATTTGGGGCCACTCTGCAGATGACAGCGATTCCAAGTGTAGGTAGATGGAAGCACAGCATTAGGAAGCAATCTTGATAGATTCAGTAAATGAAAAAAAAACGACAGATGAGTTTGTGTCGGCAAGTGAGAGGTTGGATCAAAATCGGATATTTTGTGATTGTGAAAATAGAGAGAGTGGACTCCAAAGGAACTTGGTGGGATTGATCCAGCTGTATAGTTCACGAAAATGTCTCAAACAGGTTAAGAAAAGTGACCAAGGGGCCGGTGGAATGTTGACATTGATCTCGACAGAAGACGAGATCCCAAAGGATTAGAAGTCATGCTTCAGCAAATCCGAACCTAGTTAGACCAAGCTGTCAGGGCTGGGTACCATGGCTAAAGGAGAGTATCCCTCTGAGGGGAAGTGCAGTGTAGATTTACTGAAGTGATACTTGGATTCCAAGGTTTAACTTAAGAAGAAAGATTAAACAGATGAAGTGTTCGAGTCAGAACATTGAGGTGTGATAACGGAGAACACTTTTATACACAGAAATGGATAGTTTGATAAAGTTCCACAAACAGCGATTGATTGGAAATTATTTGCAAATTTCAAATTTGAGGTTGGTAGATTTGGAATGAAAATGCTGAAGGATTATGGGACAAAGACAGGGATTTGTCATGATGATGAAGATGACCATGATTTGGGTGAATGGTGGAATAGGCTCACGACGCTAAATAGCCTCCTCGTGTTCTGATGTTGATGTAACTGTGGCTCCCTTATTCTCTGCAAGTGCAACTCCTGTTGTGTTTTTGGTTATTTATCAGAACCTGGCAGCAAGTTAGTGACTGGAGTCCTGACCAGAACGTTATCAGGATGAGGGACTTCGCCGGTCTTAATGTGTTTCACAGATGATGAAATGACACAGCCAGCACTCTCCTTCTGTCTCTCCCCGACTCTCTTCAACCTCTCCTCCACTCCCACCCCCCACCCCCACCGTCTCGGGCCCCCGGCACACCACTCTTACGCCCCACCCCTCTACCCACCCCCTCCCCCGCCCCCCTCGCCCCCACTGGCTCACCTTGTCCCACCTCGCCCCCCCTCACTACCCTCTCGCCCCCGCCCCCTCAAACCTGCTCACCCCCCATCGCCACCCTCGCCCCTCCACGACCTCCCTCGCCCCCAACTCGCCCTCCAATCGCTCCCCTCGCCCCCCCTCGAACCCCCGCTTCACCTCCCCCTCGCACCCCCCTTGTCTCCACTCACCCCCACTCACCCTCTAATCGTCTCCCTCACCCCCGCTCGACCCCTCTCTCCCCCCCAACCCCCTCGCCACAACCCCCTATCCCCCTCACCCCCCACACCCCCGCGCCACCCTTTCGCACCCTGATTCGTCCCCCTCGCACACTGATTCGTCCCCCCGCACCCATTCTCCCCCTCCCTCTACCCCTCCATCTATCCCTTACACCCCCAACCCCTCCCTCTCCACCCTTCCTCTCCCCTCTCCATCTACCTCTTTCCTCTGCCCCTCCCACCCCTTCATCTACCCCACTCCCTCTACACCCGCTACCTGCCCTTCCTCTAACCCTCCCTCTATCCCCCCTCCCTCTATCCCCCCTCCCTCTATCCCCCCTCCCTCTATCCCCCTCCCTCTATGCCCCCTCTATCCCCCCTCCCTCTATCCCTGTCCCTCTATCTCCCCTCCCTCTATCCCCCATCCCCCCCTTCTACCCCTCTCCCTCTACACCCGCTACCTGCCCTCCCTCTCCCCCTCTCTCGATCCACCCCTCTCTCGATCCCCCC